>NC_133367.1:24644573-24742208 GCF_049309525.1 Garra rufa | reverse complement strand
CAGAGTCATTCGCTGGGCTGTAAATCTCACTGAACTCCTTCATATGTTCTCAATGTATTAAGCAGTTACTGCTAACCTTTGCAAAATGGATCGTTTCAATGTTTCAGTTTGATTTACTCCTTTGTGATGCAATGCTTTGCAATTGAAAAAGGTTAAAAACTTTGCAAATCATGTACAAGGTAAGTGCTCATCGGAGACCGGTTTGTCCTAAAAAAATACTCGTGTGATAAAGACGGTTGGCAAGGCGAGGTGAGTTATAACTGCATTTATCCTCAGCAAATGTTGCACAAGGCTCGCGTGAAATCATTTTAAAAAGAACAGCCTGCGGTTTCTTTGGCCCTAAGTACTTTTCGATCTCCAAATAAGATCGAAAGACTTCACCTATCATTTGTAAAAACCGGCTCATGAAGAATTACCTGTAGTTAAACAGCCAGCCTTTTCATCTCCTCTTGTGACCTGCTTTGAACTCATCTTTTTCTAGAGTGATTTTTCAGAGCCCCAGCGCAGTCCAAGTTTTTCATTTCTTTAGGCCTGCAACGATGATGTCAGCAAGCCTTTTCATTTTAGCCTAGTGCAGCATGGCCTTAATGCACCAACAGCAGCCCTTGTATGTGATTTTCCTTCAAATTGCAGGCTAGATAGATGGATGATAGATGGTTAGACAAACCGGTAGATGGATGGATGAATGGATGATGTATGAATAGAAAAACATGTAGATAGATGTATAGACAGACGTATTAATGGATGGATGGTCGGATGATGTATATATAGACAAATGGTAGATGGATGGATGGATGGATGAAAAAACAGGTAAATAAATGGACAGACAGATGGATGGATAAAATAATGGATGGATGGATAAATGGTAGATAAATGAACAGGGTAGATGGATAGACAAATGGATGGGTGGATGGATAGATGTACAAAAAGGTGAATGGATGGTATATGATTAGACACATGGATGACAGACAAATGGGTAGATAGATGGGCAGACGGATGGATGATAGACAAATGGGTAGATGGATGGATGGACGATGTATGGATAGACAGATGGACAGACGGATGGATTGATGGGAGAATAGATAGATGGAAAAAGGGTGAATAGATGGATGGATGACGATAGATTGATAGACAGATGGGTAGATAGATGGACAGACGAATGGATAGAAGGATGGATGGATGGATGGATGGATGGATGGATGGATAGCCAAACGGGTAGAAAGATAGACAGAAGGAGGATGGATGGATGGATGGATGGATAGGCAGACAAACGGGTAGATAGACTGATGAATGGATAGATGGATAGATGTATGGATGACATATGGATGGACAAATGGGAAGATAGATGGATAGACAGATGGATGCATGATGTATGAATAGACAAATGGGTAGATGAATGGATGGATGATAGACAAACAGGAAGATAGATGGATGGATGAATAGATAGATGGACAAAAGAGTGAATAGATTGATAAATGGATGGATGATGTATAGATAGACAAATAGGTAGATGGATAGACGATGGATGGATGGATGGATAGACAAACGGGTAGATGGATAGGCGATGGATGGATGGTTGGATGGATGGATGGATGGATAGACAAATGGGTAGATCGATGGATAGACAGACAGACGGATAGATGGATGAATAGATAGATGTACAAAAGGGTGAATAGATGGATAGATGATGTATGGATAGACAAATAGGTAGATAGATGGATAGACAATGGATGGATGGATAGACAAACGCGTAGACAGATGGATAGACGGATGGATGGATGGATGATGTATAGATAGACAAACAGGTGAATGGATGCATAGATGGATGGATGAGCAAAACAGTGCATGGATGGATGGATTATGTATGGATAGACAAACAGGTAAAAAGATTGATAGACAGATGCAAGGATGGATGGACAGATAAAAGGGTAGATAGATAGATAGATAGATAGATAGATAGATAGATAGATAGATAGATAGATAAACAGCCAGCCCTTTCATCTCCACTCCTGACCTGCTTTAAACTTGTCTTTTTAAATTTTCAAAGGCCCAACTTGGGCCAAGCTTTTCATTTCTTTCATCACAACAGCCCTCAACTCGCGACTGTGACGTCAGCTCGCCTTTTCATTTTAGCCTAGCGCAGCATGGCCTAAATGCACCGACAGCAGCGCTCGTATGTGATTTTCCTTCAAATTGCAGACTCCGTCAACGCTTCAATGGCGAGTTACTAACCTAAAATGACATGCTTGTCTCAAATAGTGTAATTAGATGATTGGGGGGTTTGCGTGTGTTGTTTAATGTGTGGCCTATGAGTGTGACAGGATCGAGGGGGATACTGGGGGGGTTGCGGTCGGCTGATGTTGACATGTGGCGCTCCAGCGTAGAGAGCGACCATCTGCCACGGCCTGCCGGAGCGAGAGCGCGCTCTTGTTGAAGCTCTAATTCACTCCCACGTGTCTTGCTCAACAGCGACCTTAAGCCTCTGGGATGAGTCGCTCTGGAAGGAATGCAGGTACGGCACCTTCGTCTAGACGCCAGGTTCTGCTGATCCCACGTCTGCTGCTTTCCCATCTCCTGCAAGGCTTTCTTTCCCGGTTCAAGCTCCATCCTCCAAGGGCTCACAGACAGGTGTCTTACAGCCAAGCACTAGTAGGCCTCAGTAAACATACAAGGGGGTGCAAAATGTCTTTAAAATTAGGTGTAACATTCTTTATGTGACCCTGGAACACAAAACCAGTCATAAGCAGCATGAGTATATTTGTTGCAATAGGCAAAAATACATTGTATGGTTCAAAATTATTGATTTTTCTTTAATGCCAAAAATCATTGGGATATTAAGATTGTGTTCAATGAAGATATTTTGTAAATTTCCTACCATAAATATAAAAAAAACCCTTAATTTTTGATTAGCAATATGCATTGCTAAGAACTTCATTTGGACAACTTTAAAGGTGATTTTCATGCACTCTCAGATTCCAGATTTTTTCAATCGGCCAAATTTATGATTCATCTTGCAGATTATCTTAATTAAAATAAAAAAAACTGACCCTTATGAAAGATTTCGTGGTCTAGGGTCATATTTTAATTTTTTTATTTATTTTATATTATTTGTTTTTAAATTTAAAATAACTGAAATGCCAACATGCGTCATATTATTTAAAAATAATTTATTTTATTTTAATTTTAATTTTAATTTTCATTTAAAGCAATGATTAATAGCGATTAATGACATCCAAAATAAAGTTTTGTTTATAGATAAGTGTGTACACATATGTACACATACAGTATGTATTTTAAAAATACACACATGTATTTAGACGTGTATATATTAATATATTATATTTAAATACATTTAATATCTAAACAACATATTTTTCTTAAATATATACATGCATGTGTGTATATACATCATAAATATACACAGTACACACACATATATTATGTACACAAAATTTTAATTATCGCGATTAATTGTTGCCCAGCACTTTTAATTATGTATTTTGTATTTCTTTTGAATAATTAAAATAATAATAATAATTTATTAATGTATTATAAATTAAAATAAATTTAAATCTTAACCTGCAGCATATTTTCACTGTGGATGTGTGTGTGTGTGTGTGTGTGTGTGTGTGTGTGTGTGTGTGTGTGTGTGTGTGTGTATATATATATATATATATATATATATATATATATAATTATTATTATTTTTTTTTTTTTTTTTTTTTTATGTAATATTAACTTTTATCTTGAACCTTATAAAAAATAATTAAAATGTCACCTGGTAAAAATATAACATTTGTCTCTTGAAATTTAGTTGGCTATTTTTAAATTCCTTTATGGATCTTAAATGTTTGTTCATTTTTATTTAATTGGTTTATTTGTTCTTTTTTTTTTTTTTACACTTTTTACTTTATCAGATGTTCACTTAAAAAAAAAATAAGCAAATTGCTAAATCGCCATTTATAGAGCCAAATAAATTGCGTGTTTAAGTTATAAAGAGTGTACTTTGTTTTTGTAATGCATTGTAACGCACATTACATAAAAGAAAAAGAAGTTGGAAAACAATGTTTTTGTACTTTCCACAGACATATGTTACCCTGGACCGTAAGTAGCATGTGTATATTTCTAGAAATAGCCAAAAATACATTGTATGGGTCAAAATTATCGATTTTATGGCAAAAATCATTAGGATATTAAATAAGGATCATGTTCCAAGAAGATATTTTGTACATTTCCTACCATAAATATATCAAAACCTAATTTCTGATTAGTAATATGCATTGATAAAAACCTAATTTATACAACTTTAAAAGGAATTTTCTCAGTATTTTGATTTTTGTGCACCCTCAGATTACAGATTTTCAAATAGTTGTTCTATCCTAACAAACCACACATTAATGGAAAGCTTATTTAATCAGAGTCACATTTATTATCTATAGTCACATTTGTTGGTTTTGAATTAAGTGTATATCTTGAAAATGTCATTTGTGTTTTGAATGTAATATTTTTACACATTCTTGTATTTTGTAAACAGTATCAATTTGCTGTACTTACTAAAACTTTTACATGTCAAAATATATCTGTTAAAAAATTATTATTTGCATATTGAAATAAAATATGTATTTGAAAAAAAATAGTGTTATAATTGTAGAAATTTTATAAGAAAATACTGATGTAAATTAATATAAATAATGAACTCAGCTGTTGGGTAACAATTCATTGGGTTAAAATAACCCACAGAAGGTGCTATACCAACCCATAGTTGGGTTACTAATTGGATTATTTTTAACCCAACATTTTTTAGTGTGTATGGGTCAAAATGATTGATTTTTCTTTTATGCCAAAAATCATTAGGATAAAGTAAAGATTGTGTTCCATGAAGGTATTTTGTAAATTTCCTACTGTAAATATATCAAAACGATTTTCTCAATATTTTGATTTTTTTGCACTCTCAGATGCAAGATTTTGTAATATAGTAGTTGTATCTCGGCCAAATATTGTCCTATCCTAACAAACCATACATTAATAGAAAGCTTAATAAGCTTTCAGATGATGGACAGTATATTGATTTTGAGAATCTGTGCTCATCTTTCAGATAAACTGGTATAGTGATCTTTGGTGCTTTCATTGACATAAATCACGTTTCATCCCAACATATAGTTTCATTTTCAATCGGAAATGCCATGGGGGTCCGTGTATCATCTGATCATTCAGTTATTCCACTTAATCTGGCAAACGAAAAATAGGCAAAACAGGTTGATATTTCATTTTTGGGGTTTTCTGAATGAGCCAAAACATGACAGCTGATTTCTTTTTTCCGTTTTTCAGCTCGAAACCAAAAATACAATAAAAGGGAAAACCAAAACTAAATAATACGGCTAAATTACGTTTTTCTTTATTTTCAGTTTTTGCTGTGTTTTACCGCTTTGCGCATGCGCAATGAATAGCGGCGTAAAAGCCTGTCATCATTTGTGGTACACTATAATGTAAAGATATGTAGAAGATACACGTCATGCCAGCCGCACTTTTTTGCGCGCCTAATCGTGAAGTTGAGTCAAATGATTCGAGATCCGATTGGAGCGCTTCGAAACAGTGGATCACGCAGTGTTTACTGATTCGGAGTTTCCAAAAAGCTCATTTGATACTTTGCTCACCTTCTCTATAAAATGTATTCGTTGTTTTAAATTAATCATTACTATTAATAGGCCTAACCTAGGATGTTTTTATTAAATTGTGAGGACATAGGCTAATACAGCTTCCGTCGTATTAAAAACATTTCATGACCTGACACCCATTATTTTTTTCTTACCTAAAAAGACGGGTATATAATGCGCGTTGTCAACAAATTACACTAACCAGTCTCCAGGATTTCACGATTTTTATTTTTATTTTTATTTTTTTATTTATTTATTAATAATTAGGATATCACATTATCATCCCCCGGCAAATCGCACCCATAAATCGCCCCCATCCCCCCGGCAAATCGCACATATATATATACAATATTTATTTATTGCTATTTTCCATCAAGTCAAAAAAGAGTATGATTTTAATGTTTCTGAATAAATTATATTTTGTACATACATTTTGACTGCTCCCAGCACGATTAGACGCGCAAAAAAAAGTGCGGCTGGCATGACGTGTATTTTCTACATATCTTTACATTGTGTACCACAAATGATGACAGGCTTTTACGCCGCTATTCATTGCGCATGCGCAAAGCTAAAAATAAAGAAAAACGTAATTTAGCCGTATTATTTCCTTTTGGTTTTCCTGTTTATTGGATTTTGGTTTCGAGCTGAAAAACGGAAAAAAACAAATCAGCTGTCATGTTTTGGCTCATACAGAAAAACCCAAAAATGAAACATCAACCTGTTTTGCCTATTTTTCGTTTGCCAGAATAAGTGGAATAACTGAATGATCAGATGATTTGAATCGAGGCATTTGTGTAAAAATATGCGGATCACGTGTTGATTTGCTAACACGCCTGGAGGAATACAGACCAGGTGTTTGACTTACCGAGACGTAGCCTACTGTAATAGCATGACAAAAGTCAACACGCGCAATGCTATGAATATTTGTAAGTGTATTCTTTGGTCGCTGGCCCATGTGATTAATGTAGACTTTCACTGGAAGAACCGGAACGGGGACAAACAAACGTAACAGTTTCTCGTGGGAATCTTCAACACGGCGGCCGCTCGTTTGTTCTCTCAGCCTGTCGTGTAAAACCAGTTGAAAATCGCACTAATACGGTTATAGGTTTATGCTGAGGGGATAATATTAGTTTTTGGCTCAATAAAAACCAGTTTGTTATTTCAGTGATGTAAGGTGAGGTCCCGTTCGTCGTAGGCAGCGTTGCTTTGAAGCGCGCAATTTTCTGAGGGGAAAGTCAAATACGCGGGGAATGTTCCTCGCCGCGTCGTGTTTTTTTTTCCATGTTCTTAGCGAGAGCTCATGTGTAGATCAAACTAGAGCTAATTCTCGGCTTCAGATCGTAGCAGAATTTGAAAAAACAAACAAAACGTATTGGAGCCCCCTCATACCTACTGTTATATTCCTGGTAGCGGGTCAAATGCCCACCGAGAGCCGCTGGATGTTGAGAGTTTTGTGTTGTTGCTGTAACTGAAGAGCTAGCGGGCCTCCGACATACAGGTGCAAGATGTGTCCATCTTTAACACCCATTTATTTTCGGCAGCCTTGCACCCCGTTGGCCTGGTTTCTATTTGACAGGAAGAAAAAAAAAGACGCAGAGTGCAGCTATTACAGGACAGACGGGAAAACATGCTAACTGGATTACTCAATGTCAACATGATTTTATCTCTTTTGATGTCTGAGATTGATTATGGTGTATAAAAAGAAGACGACATTCCAAGACGACTCACAGACATCTGGTAAACAATACATGCAAAGCTAATCCGAGACAAAGCTCCACGGGGAACAACAATTTGCAATATTTTGAGCGTTTGCCTTCTCTGATTTTGCAAAGCCAGCTGTGTGTATGAAGTTCATTATTAACCGTGTTACCAACCACAGAAACATGAGTTTTCATGAACGTGGGATGCCTTCTCTCTCTTACTGGACTTCTCAAATATCTTTTCAGTTTATAATCTGATGGTAATATTATAAAAATAGACATTAATAGGCTATTTTAGATATTTTACATATGTCTTATAAATAAATAAATAAATAAAGTATATAAATTATATTAATTGGCAGTAATTTTATGTAATATTAAATATATATATATATATATATATATATATATATATATATATATATACATTAACAATATATAATTTAAATTACATGTGTATTAGTTATATGTATATTAAATTAATACAATTTAAATATAATAAAATATAATTCATAATCGAAATTATATTTAAAAATATATGTATTATAATGCTTGTTTATTTCTATAAATACATAATATATATGTAATTTAAAATGTTTATTTCATGTTTAATATTTAAATAATAATTTCACTATATATATAGATATATAGATAAATAAATATTAAACATGTAAAATAAAGATTTTAAATAGTTTATTTTACATTTTTAATATTTATATGAATAAATATTTATAGGCAGTAATATTATACATTTATTATATATTTGTAATATATATATATATATATATATATATATATATATATGGATATTAAATTAATACAATTTAAATAATAAAAAAATATATAAATAAAAAAAATAAAATAATTAAATTAATATTTATATATGCATATAAAAATGTTTTATGTTTGTTAATTTTTATAAACATAATTAATATGTAATTTAAACTCTTTATTTCACGTTTAATAATTATTCAAATAGTTATTTATTTCTAAATATATACACAATAACAAATAATATTTATAGTATATATTAATACAAATATATATGTATATATTCAATTAATACAATTTAAATAATAAAAATATATATAAATACAAAATATAATTAAAATAATATTTATATATGCATATAAAAATATGTTTTATAATGTTTATTATTTATTCAAATAGTTATTTATTTCTAAATATATACACAGTAATAAATATTAAACATATATTTAAAAAAATATTAAATATCTAAAATAAAAAATTTATGTTTAATATTATTTTACATTATTTTATTATTGGCAGTAAAAATGACATTTATAAAAATTATATATAAATTGATTTTATATTTATTACTATATATAGATTAATATATGTTATATGTTTATGAACATTGTGTAATTAAAATGAAATGTGCAATTAATACAATTTAAATATAATAAAATATAATTTAGAATTTAAATGATATTTACATATGCATATAAAATATGTATTATGTTTGTTTATTTCTATAAATACATAATATATATGTAATTTAAAATGTTTCTTTCATGTTTAATATTTATTACATATATGCATATTAAATTAATACAATTTAAATATAATAAAATGTAAATATAATTAAATGAACTTAAAATATAATAAAATATAATTTTTAATTTAAAATATGTTTATATATGCATATAAAATGTATGTATTATAATGTTTGTTTATTTCTATAAATACATAATATATATGTGATTTAAAATATTTATTTCATGTTTAATATTTATTTAAATAACGATTTATTTCTAAACATGTACGTAAATATTAAACATGGATATATTAAAATAAATATTTCAAATAGTTTATTTTACATGTTTAATATTATTTTAAATGTTTTTAGGCAGTAATATTACATTGCATTTCTAAAATTAAATATAAATGTGTTTTATATGTATTACTATATATAGATTAATAAATAATTTAAATTAAATGTGCATACCTATATGCATATTAATTCAATTGAAATTAATTTTTAATTATGTAAATTATATTTCATTATATTTGCATGTAAAAATGCATGTATTAAATTGTTTATTTCTATAAATACATAATTAATATGTCATTTAAAATGTATATTTTAAAATGTTATTTCTAAATAAATACATTATTTATTATAATAAATATAATTATTATTTATTTAAATGAATATCCTGGTTTATTATTAAAAAATAACTCAACGATGTTTAAAAAATATCCCAACGTTTTAGAAAATAACCCTACATAGTGACCCAATATGTGTAACCCATCTACTGGGTTAAACAAATAACCTGTGTACATGTAAAATAAACATTTTTAACTGTTTAATTTATATTGTTTAATATTTATTTAAATTTACATTTGTAAGGCATGTGTTCATATTAAATGTAGAATTTTTTAAAAATGTTTACGGAGAGAGAGAGAGATTTACATAGGTGAACAGATAGATATTGCTGTTTTGCCAAATGTAATTTATTTAAAGTTTTATTACACTACAAAAAGCTTAAAACATTTATGAACCACTATAAAGTCAAAAATGCTGTTAAAACTTTTTTGTGCTTTGCATTTTTCAGATTCGTCATTCCCAGACAAGCATCTCTGCAGTGAACCGTGAGAGTTTTGTCATACGAATTCAGGTCGATCTTGTTTTGTGCACCTTACGGCTTTGACAGCTGCTCGCCCAGAGGGAGGGAAAGACCTGCTTTCATCCTTGGATGTTCACCTGACCCTCTTCGTAATGTAATAAAGCCCCGTAATGTTTACAGTATTGGTTTTGCTTCAGAGAATCCTCGAAATTTGTCTTCCAAGCGGGAGGTTGTACTTTTGACCTCATATAATGTAATATGCCATGATTAGTTTCACATGTGCTCTTTTCTTCTTCTTCTTCTTCTTCTTCTTCTTCCCTTCTTTTTGGGAACAAAATAATTGAAGAAGTTTAATTCGGAGACTATTAAAAACAGCCTGTGTTTTCGAACAGGTGTTTTTTGTACAAATAACTCGGGCGCTATTTATAATGGTATAACTATCTGGTTTATTTTGTAATTTCGGAGTTATACAGGACCAGAGGTTTTCCTAAAGGCTGTGCAAGCAAAACATATGGACCACAAGGGCAAACTTAACAGTGAACGCTGGTTTGGCCCTTAAACCCATGGTGTGTGTTAAATAGCTGAGGAGTCCAGTTTCTCCCATTCGCGTGATATTTTGAAACAGACGTTCCGCTAACGTTATCAGGATGTTTGACTTTCTTTAACACAGCAGGTTCGGATTAAAACAAGCCTTAGTTCTAATCTGTTTTGGCCGAGATGCGGCCTACATCGCAGTTTATCACATCCAATCTGAAACTCGCATTCAAATTGGGGGTTTAAAACAAATGCGGGCCCGAGGGAAGAAGCTCTTGTTCTCAGCTGTCCCAGTTTAGTGGGAAAACGGTGTAAAAATGCGAGCCGTTAATCCTTGCCAAGGGCTGATTTGTAGCTGGGATTCACCTGTTCTCGAGCTAGCAGCTCTAAAAGGGACAGTTAACCCAAAAATGACTATTTCTTATGGAAACAGGTTTTTTTTAGAGGCTTGGAACAGCATGAACCTTCAAAAGTTGCATTTTGCAAATAAAAAGACTGTTTTGCAAATGGATGTTATCTTTAGTGTATATATAGATTAATACTAAATGTATTGTCGCAATTACAAGAAACAAACCAAATTTATTATATTTGTGATATATATATAGATATATACAGTCAAGCCTGAAATTATTCATACCCCTGGCAAATTCTAGCTTAAAGTTACTTTTATTCAACCAGCAAGTTATTTTTTTGACCGGAAATGACACAGGCGTCTCCCAAAAGATAATAAGACGATGAACAAGAGGCATCATTGTGGAAAAAAATATTTCTCAGCTTTTATTTTCATTTGAACAAAAAGTGGCATGTCCAAAATTATTCATACCCTTTGCAAACTGTCAAAGTCTATTTGAAAATCCAAAGTTCTATACCACTCCAAATAGTCCAAGCTGTTCTACAGCATCCTAGTTACACTAGGATTCAATGTGAACAGCTGTTTTAATCAACTCAACAGCTGAAAAACAGAAGCTCTCTGCTGTTGGTTTGTGGACAGTCATGGCTAAGACAAAGGAGCTCACTGAGGACCTGCGGTTGCGCATTGTGGCGGCTCACAAGTCAGGAAAGGGCTATAAGACCATATCTAAATGTTTTGAAGTTCCAGTGGCTACAGTGCAAAGTATTATTAAAAAATACAAGACGTTCCGCACTGTGAAAAATCTCAGAGGATGTGGTCGGAAGCCAAAAGTGACACCTGTGCTGGCCAGGAGGATAGTGAGAGAGGTACAAACGAATCCAAGGATCACCATTAAGACCATCCTGATGTATCTGGGCTCTGCTGGTGGCAACATCTCAAGGCAGACAGTCCAACGGACACTGTTCCACGAACACAGACCAAGGAGGACACCACTTCTCCAGATAAGGCACACAAAAGCTTGCTTGGCCTTTGCAAATGCTCATCTTGACAAAGAAGACTTCTGGTCTTGTTTTATGGTCAGATGAAACAAACATTTAATTGTTTGGTGTAGCCTTCATTTGATGTAAAAAAGGAGAAGTATTCAACTCTTAAGAACACCATCCCCACTGTCAAACATGGTGGTGGGAACCTAATGTTTTGGGGGTGTTTTTCGGCCGGTGGACCAGGGAACCTAATCACAGTAAATGGCACCATGAAAAAGGAGCAATACATCAAAATTCTCAACAACAACATCAGGCTGTCTGCAAAGAAACTTGGCCTTGGGCACCAGTGGACATTTCAGCACGACAACGACCCAAAACACACAGCAAAAGTGGTGAAGAAATGGGTAGCAGACAAAAACATTAACGTTTTGCAGTGGCCCAGCCAGAGTCCTGATTTATATTCAATTGAGAATCTGTGGAGGGAGCTAAAGATCAGGGTGATGGCAAGGAGACCCTCCAACCTGAAAGAGTTGGAGGTCATTGCTAAAGATGAATGGGCAAAAATACCAGTGGAGACATGCAAAAAGCTGGTCAGCAATTTTAGGAAGCGTTTAATTGCTGTAATAGCCAATAAAGGCTTTTCTATTGATTATTGAGAAGGGTATGAATAATTTTGGACATGCCAGTTTTTGTTCAAATGTACATAATCTTATTATCTTCTTGGAGACGTCTGTCGTTTCTACTCCAAAAAAACTTGCTGTTTGAATAAAAGTAACTTTGAGTCATTTTATGGTTTATAAACAACATTTTTTCCATTTTTATGAATATTTTCCATGTTTAATCTAATTTCTTCTGTTTATAAATAGTTAATTTTTGCAAATATAAATATTCATTTACATGAAAACACACCTTTATTTCTCACAGTGTGAGATATCTTTATATCACAAAAATTGCAACTATGAGATAAAGAGGGGGAAGGGAAGATTAAGGTAAATGAATCTCATTTTTCCCTTCTTTTATGAAGACGTATGTAAATAAGCAGCTGTAACAATTTCGAAATAACTCCTTTTGTTTTCCACAGAAAAAAAAAAAAACCCTCAGAAGTTTGGAACGATATGAAGGTGAGTAATTGATGTCAATTTTAATTCTGAGGTAAACTATCCCTTTAATAGCGCATGCTTAATCTTGGCTACAATAAATCAGCTGGACTGGTTGTCCGAGCCGGACAGTGTTTCCACTCAATTGCCATACGTCCATGGATCACTGAAAAGCTGTGCCCTCGGTGAACCGCACACACTGTCTTTTGATTGTTCCCAGCCTCTCAGAACTCGTTTGGCGAGAGAATGAGTTAAGATTAGAACAGGAATTGGCACACAGCCACTGCGATTACCTGTCTCAGGTAAGAACTGTCTGTTCGCAGATTCCACAATGGCCTGCGGCATCCGTGGCACGGCCTTGCATGATCTCTGCTCAAAACACAAACCGCATGGAACAGGATGTCCCTGCTTTCTTTGAACTCAATACATGAATGAACATGTCAGGCGTTCTGCGAACAAGTCCATCGAGTTTTGTCCTGATCTTCTGTAGTCTGCATATTTTGGAGTTTGCATGCCAAATGTCCAGTGCTGACTCTGTTTTGCTATTGGATGCCAGCATTTTAAACTTAGAAGATTTCTGAGGGACTAGCCTATACTTGTTGAATATGTGTAGTGGAGTTGTTTAGCAAACAAACGCTGATGAATCGAAGATTCCGGAACGTCGTTCCGGATCATCCTGGCCTAATTTAACTCTTGGCCATATGTCAGTACACAACATTTCTGAGAGGTTATGTTTACACACCATTTGTTGAATGGCAATCATGTTTATTGTCGCACATCAGATGGGAAACAGTGTCTTCCCTTGGAATACCATAAAGATTAATCATTAGTAGTTATATGGAATCGACTATCACTGTCGTCTTAAATTTTTTCTCGAAATCCCCTAGTTGGCGTACAGCTTGAAGATAAGGCATGTTCCCTCCTTAGTGCAAGGATATTGATTAAACACTTAGTTTCTTTATTTGAACAGTGAGTCACCCGTGGCCAAGATAAATGTTTAAAGCAACAATGTCAATATGCACTGCAACATTTGACTTGAACATGAGATAACAGTGTTTTGAAAGATTAATCGATTAGCAATCCCTAATGGCATTTCATAGAATCGTATCATAAGTGCCACTTGCTAATGCGCTAAGAGTGTTGAGTGCTGAACTTTGTTGTTTAACTCAGGCTTACAATTTTTACCTGGTGGATGATAAAATTGTAAAACAAATTCAGTTGATTTATATAGGAGGAGTAGCAATTGTTCAAAGTGCTCTAACAAATATCAAAAACATTCTTAGCAAAACAATGTGCTAAAAACACTCAGAATTTCTTAATAGCCACCTAGCTATCACAAAGAATACCCTAGCTAGCAAACATTACTAAACACCTGAACACACTTAGCATGGTCACACAACTACAAACCACTCAGAACTTTCTAGAAACCACCTAGCAACCACCCATGCTAGCAACACTCTAGAAAATATTGAGAACACCTTCAGCACAATACTGTGTGAAAAACATATAAAACTACTTAACAATAGCTCAGAACACCCTGTTAGAACTCTAGCAAACACCTGAACACATTTAGCATAGCCACATGCTACAAACTACTCAGAACCTTCTCGAAACCACCTAGCAATCATTCAGAACATGCTAGCAACACTTCAACAAATGTCAAGAACACCCTTAGCACAGATTGTGCTAAAACATTCAAAACTTCATATCAACTACCTAGCAATCACCCAGAACATCCTAGCAAAACTTTACCAAACGACTAAACACATTTAGCATAGCCACATGTTACAAACCACTCAGAACCTTCTAGAAACTACAAAGGAATAACTGAGAACAGGTTAGCATTACTCTAGCAAACATCAAGAACACTCTTTGCACAGTATTGTGCAAAAAGCATTCAAAACTTCTTATCAACCACCTAGCAATCACTCAATCACTTAGAACATCCTTAGTCTTATTCACCAACTAACAACACTCTAGCAATTATCAAGAACACCCTTAGCACAGTATTCCCTGTTGGAAGTATCTGGTATTAGCTGGTCTCTCAGCCTGGCCAGGTAAGGAAATGGCCAAAACCTCACTAAAACCAGCCTGCTGACCAGCTAAAACCAGGATGGATGATTTAAAACCATCCAACCAGCTTAGGCTGGTTTTAGCTGTTTTTTTTTTCAGCAGGGTTTTGCCAAAAACATTCAAAAATTCTTATCGACCATCTAGCAATCACGCAGAACATGCTAGCAACACTCTAGCAAATATCAAGAATGTCCTAAGCTAGCAATATGCTAAACATAAACACTCATGCCACATGCTACTACCCTGCTGAAAAAAATACCATATGCTGGTTAGGTATGTTTTGGTGCTGGGATGCTGGTTTTAGCTGGTTTTTGCTGGTCCTTTGCTGGTTTATGCTGGTCCTTTGCTGGTTTATGCTGGTCCTTTGCTGGCTTTTGCTGGCCCTTTGCTGGTTTATGCTGGTCCTTTGCTGGTTTATGCTGGTCCTTTGCTGGCTTTTGCTGGCCCTTTGCTGGCTTTTGCTGGCCCTTTGCTGGTTTATGCTGGTCCTTTGCTGGCTTTTGCTGGCCCTTTGCTGGTCCTTTGCTGGTTTATGCTGGTCCTTTGCTGGTTTATGCTGGTCCTTTGCTGGCTTTTGCTGGCCCTTTGCTGGTTTTTGCTGGTCCTTTGCTGGTTTATGCTGGTCCTGTGCTGGTTTATGCTGGTCCTGTGCTGGTTTATGCTGGTCCTTTGCTGGTTTATGCTGATCCTTTGCTGGTTTATGCTGGTCCTTTGCTGGTTTTTGCTGGTTCTTTGCTGGTCCTTTGCTGGTCCTTTGCTGGTTTATGCTGGTCCTTTGCTGGTTTTTGCTGGTCCTTTGCTGGTTTATGCTGGTCCTTTGCTGGTTTTTTCTGGTCCTTTGCTGGTTTATGCTGGTCATGTTGCTGGTTTTTGCTGGTCCTTTGCTGGTTTATGCTGGCCCTTAGCTGGTTTATGCTGGTCCTTTGCTGGTTTATGCTGGTCCTTTGCTGGCTTTTGCTGGTTCTTTGCTGGTTTATGCTGGTCCTTTGCTGGTTTTTGCTGGTTCTTTGCTGGTTTATGCTGGTCCTTTGCTGGTTTATGCTGGTCCTTTGCTGGTTTATGCTGGTCCTTTGCTGGTTTATGCTGGTCCTTTGCTGGCTTTTGCTGGCCCTTTGCTGGCTTTTGCTGGTCCTTTGCTGGTTTATGCTGGTCCTTTGCTGGCTTTTGCTGGCCCTTTGCTGGCTTTTGCTGGCCCTTTGCTGGTTTATGCTGGTCCTTTGCTGGCTTTTGCTGGCCCTTTGCTGGTCCTTTGCTGGTTTATGCTGGTCCTTTGCTGGTTTATGCTGGTCCTTTGCTGGCTTTTGCTGGCCCTTTGCTGGTTTTTGCTGGTCCTTTGCTGGTTTATGCTGGTCCTGTGCTGGTTTATGCTGGTCCTGTGCTGGTTTATGCTGGTCCTTTGCTGGTTTATGCTGATCCTTTGCTGGTTTATGCTGGTCCTTTGCTGGTTTTTGCTGGTTCTTTGCTGGTCCTTTGCTGGTCCTTTGCTGGTTTATGCTGGTCCTTTGCTGGTTTTTGCTGGTCCTTTGCTGGTTTATGCTGGTCCTTTGCTGGTTTTTTCTGGTCCTTTGCTGGTTTATGCTGGTCATGTTGCTGGTTTTTGCTGGTCCTTTGCTGGTTTATGCTGGCCCTTAGCTGGTTTATGCTGGTCCTTTGCTGGTTTATGCTGGTCCTTTGCTGGCTTTTGCTGGTTCTTTGCTGGTTTATGCTGGTCCTTTGCTGGTTTTTGCTGGTTCTTTGCTGGTTTATGCTGGTCCTTTGCTGGTTTTTGCTGGTTTCTGCTGGTCCTTTGCTGGTTTCTGCTGGTCCTTTGCTGGTTTTTGCTGGTCCTTTGCTGGTCCTTTGCTGGTTTTTGCTGGTCCTTTGCTGGCTTTTGCTGGTTCTTTGCTGGTTTATGCTGGTCCTTTGCTGGTTTTTGCTGGTTCTTTGCTGGTTTATGCTGGTCCTTTGCTGGTTTTTGCTGGTCCTTTGCTGGTTTCTGCTGGTCCTTTGCTGGTTTCTGCTGGTCCTTTGCTGGTTTTTGCTGGTCCTTTGCTGGTTTTTGCTGGTCCTTTGCTGGTTTTTGCTGGTCCTTTGCTGGTTTATGCTGGTCCTTTGCTGGTTTATGCTGGTCCTTTGCTGGTTTATGCTGGTCATGTTGCTGGTCAAGGACCAGCATAAACTAGCAAGGGATCAGCATAAACCAGCAAAGGACCAGCATAAACCAGCTAAAACTAGCATCAGAACCACACAGAACCTTCTAGAAACCACCTAGCAGTCACCCAGAACCACCACAGTATTGTGCTAAAACCATTCAAAATTTCTTATCTGCCACCTAGCAATGACTAAAAACACGCTAGCAAATCTCAAGAACAACGTCTTAGCATAATAATGTGATAAAAAACACTCTTAGCAACAATAGCTCAAACACCTTATCAAAACTCTGAACTTACTTAAGTTAAGAATATAATGATTTTACAATAATATTAATATACATTGAAATATTACCTAATATATTATTTGTAAAAGCAGTGCATAATACTTTTGGTAATTATGGTTATATTCTATATCATGTGTGTGATATTTATAGGGATGCAAAGAGGCTTGCGTTTCAATTAGCATGTCATTTCAATCCTTTGACAGAAGTTAAACATATGCATGCCTTCCGTCTGATGTCCTATACCATTGGTTTATATACGCTATTTTGGGCTACCTTTATGTGGCGTATGTTATATTTAACTTTTCTTTCATTGAAAAAAACCTCCCCCCCCTCATTCACTCATCTCGGTCCCTTTCTTGTGTCGAGTGTACCCTCTTATTTAAAGGGAATAATCTGTAAATTGCATGCTGGTTTAGACTTAATCATAACAACTCAAAGTAAATAGGTCACAATGAGTGCTTCTTTCTTTCTTTACCACCCCCCTCACCTCCTCCTTTGAGTTAAATGGAAAGCACATGTGTCTCCAGGGTTTATTTTTACTCCCCTTTAAAGCAGTTAGAGGGCCTAGAAACCACTTCATGGCTTTAAAGGAGAGTGGTCGCTACGCAGAGGGGACGAAATTACGGGACGGAGCGCACATGTCACCCTGGCGGTTTTCCTGCGTTCCACCAGGGGAAGTATTAAAGAAGGCAGATGGGGACGTGGAGCTGCAAAAGCATGAGGGATATATACAGCAGCTAGCTTTAGCATTAGCAACATCCCTCAGGTGCGCACCTGGACTGTGACCTTTTACTTGAGCCGATCTCTGTGGACTGCAGTCGTAAAGAACAAAGCTAGAAACCTTTATGGCCACTTTGGAATAGACCATAGAGATGGTAAAATGTTTGCAGATTAGTGTCGCTAAATATTTTTTAGCCTGCAATGACATTCAGCTATTTGTGCTAAATACAGCTCGCTCAGGTCTTAAAATCAACTCATATATCTGTTAACAAAACAACAGTTGCTTGAAGGCTTTGTACATGTTGTGGTTATGCAGCGTCAGATGATAATTGATATACTGCATAATGATGCTGAACTCCAGCACGTGAAACATATTTCCAAAATGTGTATGTACCTTGCAAAGTTCTACTCTAGAGGACACTGTGTTTACCAGCTATTAAAAGCAGGCTGTAGGCTGTACAAGCTGTACAAGCTGTAATTGCTTTAGCTTTGATCAGAATTTCGTAACCTTAAGAAACATATTTTAACTGAAATATTAAGGAATTACTTTAGTCTGCTGGTAGTAAACCTCAGTATTCAGTGTGGTGATAGTGTTCTGAGTGTTTTTAAGCATGTTGCTAATGCTAAGGATGTTCTTGGTGATTAGTCAGTTGTTAGTGGATTCTGAGGGGTTTTAGCATGTTGCTATGCTAAGGGTTTTTTTCATTTTCATGTTTACTAAAATGTTTTAAGCCATCGTTAGGCAGAGTTTTAAGCCCAAAGCAGTGCTTAAAGTGCGTTTGATGCAAATTCCGTGGTCAGAATAGTACATGCTGTACACCAGGAGTTCTCAACTCTGGCCCTCGAGGTCCATTTTCCTGCAGAGTTTAGCTCCAACCCTAATCAAACACACCTGAACAAGCTAATCAAGCTCTTCATCATTACTAGAAAGTTACAGGCAGGTGAGTTTGATCAAGGTTGGAGGTAAACTCTGCAGGAAAGTGGACCTCGAGGGCCAGAGTTGAGAACCTCTGCTGTACACAAACCAACTGTTTTTTTTTTTTTAACCATGCGTACTTTGTATGCGCAGATCACATATGCGTATTGAATGTGTTTTGCACTAATTAGTTATTCCACAAGGTGGCAGCACTGGCCCAGGCCTCTGTTTCATTCACGCACAAAGAGCACGAAACAGTCCAACTCCAATCGCCATTGTGTCGACTCAGGTGCAGGGGAAGACAAGAATGTCTCAGATTGAGCGATTGAGGTGTTCTGTTGTTGGATGTAATAATGAACATAGCAGTCGTCATTTACTCCCGACATCTGAGCCGCTGAAGAAGCAGAGGATTAACGTTACTTTTGTTTTTGAAAGGACAGCGCCGATCCCGATCTACATATGCGTCTATGTTCATGCAAATCATTCGTGATGCAGCTTCACCCACAGCAGAAGTGAGTATAAGGGTTTTTTAAGCATATTTGCAAATGGCTTTTCTTAATAATGTGCTAGTTAGCAAGTTTCGCAGCTAAACATGGCTAAAGTAAACATTACGGCTCGTCATCCCACGGCAGAGAGGGGCAGGGCGAGCAGAGCTCATTAGCATTTAAAGGAACATGAAACAGAAGAGCTCACTCTAAAAAGGTGTTTTTTCCACTACCATTAAGAAATTTTAACCAAAGTTTGTTATAGACTTCTCATTAAGACCCTAAAGAATCATATCAACTTGTGGAAAATGGGCATCCGATGACCCTTTAAGAGTCTAAAGGGGGTTGCACACCGGACGAGAAAAGCATCACGACTCAGGAAGCTGTTCAAATTTCTGCCGCGCCACAGAGCGCCATCTGCATAGTTTTATTTTAAAAAACATCATATTTGTCTCAAATCATCCTATTAGATTAAAAAAAAACAAGATACCACTGCTGCAAAATACTACTTACATTAGGTTTACAGCTTGAAAAAAATGTAAACCTATATAATTAATTAATTCATATTTTATTTTCTTGAGACATTTTTACATACGTAAAATCTAAAGTCCTATGTAACATTTGCCTGTCGTTATTACATTCACTGTCTTTGAGTGCCACCTACTGGATTTACAAGGTCACAACCGTCACTTGCAGTTCAGAACTTCACTGAAATATGAGCTGGCGCGTATAGAATGTGCGCGTCCAGTGTGCGATACCTCCAGCTGTCCTCGGCGCGACGCAACGTTTCGCTGCGTTTCTCGTCCGGTGTGCGACCCCCTTCAGGGACAGTTTTACCAATAGATTGTGCCAGCGCAAATGAATCAAATTAAATCTAATTAAAATAAATCAAAAAACGCGATTTACTGTTTGCGGGGGTTTTTTTCAGTGTTTGCAACATTTAACACCCAAAAAAGGCATCACATAAAGCAGGTGGTAATTTGCGCTGTTCTTGGTAGATTGCGCTGGGCATTATAGAAATCATCTGGCTGTGTCTGTGTTCTTTAATGTGCACATTGTGTTAATAAATTACACTCAGAATTTTCCCCTCCTATCTTTTTAACTATTGGTAAAAGTAGCTTTTTGGTGTGTTCGCACCTCAGGGACAGAAATGCCTGTTGGGGTTTAGCTGTATACATAAAAATGTTGTATCGTATCAACATTTTGTCCAGACGGATCCTGGATTTTGGGAGCCTGAAACCACTATTTTTTTAAACCAGGTCCAAGAGTGGATAAAATCTAAAAAGGACACCCTTGCGTTTTCGCGTGTACAGCCAATTCATATATTTTGTAACACCATGATTTCATCACCCCACATTACGATCCTGGTCAGACACCGCTACGTCACGTAACAGCAACAACAACATGAACAAACAATGAACGACTGTGGGAGAGATAGAGAGGGACGGTATCAGGAAAGGTTCTCAAGCTGGGACTAGAACTCGGGACACCCGAAGCACAATGGTGCTATATTTCTGTGTGCTACCCACAATGCTATTTGTGCTGAAACTCAAGATTTTTCTTTTTTGAGTAAAAAAGTGCATTCTTTAATGTTCTGCCCGGAAACAACGATGCTGTGATGCCAAACCCCCTCACGAAAGAAGAAAGCTGTCATGTTTACAACTGTGACGATAAGCCCTTATCAAGGTTAACTAAACGCTAGATTTTCAAAAGTATGTGAAATATTTCGATTTTGTGGCACAAAATCTACATTCAAAAGTTTTACACACCAGTCTGTTATTGCGGGGACATTTCCATGTCCCTAAACATGACGCGCCACCAAATGAAGCGTGATTGGTTGCTTTACCTGTCAGTCATATACTCTTGGGTGTGCCAAGGTTCCCAGACCTTCTTCCATCAGTCTGAAGGTCTGGCTATGCGCGACTAATTTTTAGTGTAAAATGTTTGGGGGTCATCCCTAGTTTGGGACCTTAGTCCGGAGTCTCCAAAGTTGGTCCTGGAGGGCCGGTGTCTAGCAGAGTTTAGCTCCAACTCTAATTTAACACACCTGAACCAGCTAATCAAGGTCTTACTAGTCATGCTAGAAACTTCCAGGTGTGTTGAGGCAAGTTTGATCTGCAGGACACCAGCCCTCTGAGTTTGGACATCCCTGATCTAAGTGTTTTCTTGGTGTGTTCTGGGTGATCATTGGGTGGTTGCTATAATATTCTGAATGGTAATACCATGTTGCTATGGTAAGAGTGTGCTTGATGTTTCCTAGAAGGTTGCTACGGTGTTCTGGTTGATTGCTGTATTTGCTTCAAGCTGTTGCTATAACTAGTTGACTTAACAGTACCAGTAGCAACACTGCATTGTTGACACATTTCTCAGCGAGAGATAAAATCAAGCTTGCGTAGCTAGAAGCATTTGCACTTGCATATTTGCATACAGTGTTTCAGGGTTAAAATGCACATACTAATCTTATTTTATAATTGTATCTTATTTATTGCCTCTCCTAAAGTGTTTTCTTTTCACAGGTGCGCATCTCTTGAAGTCATCCAAGGTGAAACGGTCAATGACTGAAACATACCTAGAACTGACTGTGTCTGAGAATGCGTCATTAGTACTGACACACCGAATGCAGTTTATGATCACAAAGCCATCATCTCAACGCGATCCAGTAAGTGAACGTGCAACAGTCTGAAGCCCAAGGGCACAGCAAGCTTGGGACATGCAGAGATATTTCCCAGCAGAGAGCTCCAGGCTAAAGACCTAACTCTGAGCAATATCAATACCTTGTGGAGTGTCATGGATGAAGTGTTCAAATAGAATCGGTTTAAAATCTTTTCGCCAACCCTACACTCCATAAACTAAAGCCTCTATGCCAATTACTTATATACGTTTGTGGCTAGCATCCAATGATCCCACATCAGTCAACACGCTCTTGCAGAGGAATGACTGCCTGCTTGCGTCACAAAACCAGGTGTGCTCACACGCAAGGATTTCCCTCAAAATACGGGTTGCTTGGCAACAGCGTCAGAATAACAAATAGCAGGACTCCCAAGCACGCAACACACCTATAGAACGCAAGGCACTTAGTGTCCCATGCAGTTCAATACGTAAGTAACTGTATCACGTCAAAAGCAAACACGGGACCATGAAAAACACCAGCACATTCGTAATTGGTATTTTAATGACATTTTTCAGTTTCTAAAACAGACTAATGTTTTCTGCAGGACTGGGTTACATCAACTAGCCTGAATTATATATGCTCATGCGATGCTAAAATGCTTGAGATGTAGCATCTTAAATGTTAAACTTAGTTTATAAGCTAAGTGTGCTGCAGTAAACTACAAAACAGTGTTATTAATTAAAAGATATGGCTTATTTAGCTCATTTGTTTCAAGCTTATTTCATTTTTTTTGTGGACACTAGGAACGTCATAATTTAGTCTAGAGTGTTTAATGTTTTTAGTCATTCACATAAACGTTTTTCTTGGGGTTTATTGAGCGTTTCTTGAAAGGATAATCTTGCTTGTCACTAACCTGAATTAGAAGAAGATCTCAAGTACCGTGTGGGGAAGAGTGACCTCTACAGGACTGTTTCTGAAGTATTCCTTCAGATTTTGGACTCAAACTGTTTATTGCCAAAGTAAAGCTAACGCTTTGTTTACTACCAAAAATGTTATTGTTGTATGTGTGGGCAAGCCATAGTTAGGAAACTAAACGTGTCTCACCGTAATCCACTCATTACTCTGAAGTATCAGACGAGGCGTTTACCCAAAGCTCTTCATCCTGTCTTCCCTGTGAAGAAACACGGCTATTTGTGCGTATGCGTTACAGCCGCTTTGACCACAAGCACCTCACATACCGAAGTGAGCCGCTGAGATTAGATAACAGCCACAATACTTGGGGGAAACGTCTGCTTGACAAAGTTCTATTCAAACAATCCTAATGCCAGTATCAGACAGGCAAACACTGGGTCCTGACGTCGGAGATTTCTTCAGTGGTGCTCCCTCCCCTGAGGGTCAAATTGTCAAATTGTCAAGTGCTACTTCGGCTGCTTTTCAAGCAATAGTTTAAACAACTTTAGTTTTCAGTGTTGGATATTTAATTGCATAATTATTTTGACTATTTTTACATTTAGCTAATGCTCTTTCGAAGCAAAATTAATATCCATTTTTCATGCTATATCTAATGATGTTGCGATGCCTAAATTCACTTGTAGCATGTAAAACTAGCATTTGAAATTATTTTTGAAATTATAATAAAGTTGAAATTATGAGAATAAAGTCAAAATGTTTCGAGAATAAAGACAAAATGTTTCAAGAATAAAGACGAAAATACGAGAATGAAGTCAAAATGTTTCGAGAATAAAGACAAAATGTTTCAAGAATAAAGACAAAATTACGAGAATGAAGTCAAAATGTTTTGAGAATAAAGTCGAAGTTATGAGAATGAAGTCAAAATGTTTCGAGAAAAAAGTTGAAATTATTGGGATAAAGTCAAAATTTTTCGAGAATAAAGTTGAAATTACGATTTAAAATAAAAAAATCTAAAATTATGAGATTAAAGTCGTAATATTTTGAGAATACAGTTGAAATATTTTGAGAATACTATAATGTCAACATGTTTCGAGAATAATGACAAAATGTTTCGAGAATAAAGTCGAAATTATGAGAATAATGTCAAAATGTTTCGAGAATAAAGTCAAAATTACGAGAATGAAGTCAAAATGTTTTGTGAATAAAGTCGAAATTACGAGGATGAAGTCAAAATGTTTCGAGAAAAAGTTGAAATTATTGGGATAAAGTCTTTTGTTTCGAGAATAAAGTTACGACTTAAAATAAAAAAAAATCTAAAGTTATGAGATTAAAGTCGTAATATTTTGAGAATACAGTTGAAATATTTTGAGAATACTATAATGTCAAAATGTTTAGAGAATAATGACAAAATGTTTCGAGAATAAAGTCGAAATTATGAGAATAATGTCAAAATGTTTCGACAATAAAGTTAAAATATTTTAAGAATGAAATCATAATTACACTAATAAAGTCAAAATGTTTTGTGAATAAAGTCGAAATTACGAGAATAAAGTCAAAATGTTTTGTGAATAAAGTCGAAATTACGAGAATAAAGTCAAAATGTTTCAAGAATAAAGTTGAAATTACGATTTAAAATAAAATAATCTAAAATTATGAGATTAAAGTCATAATATTTTGAGAATACAGTTGAAATATTTTGAGAATACAGTAAAAATTATGGGAATAAAGTCGTAATATTTTGAGAATAAAGTCAAAATTACAAGAATGAAGTCGAAATGTTTTCGAGAATAAAGTTGAAATTTTGAAAATAAAGTCGGAATGTTTTGAGAATAAAGTCAAATTTAGAAGAATGAGGTCGAAATATTTAAAAAATAAAATTGAAATTATGAGAATAAAGTCGAAATGTTTCGAGAATACAGTAGAAATTACGGGAATAAAATCGAAATGTTTCGAGAATAAAGTTGAAATTATAAGAATAAAATCAAAATGTTTCGAGAATAAAGTCGGAATTACGAGAATAAAGTCGAAATGTTCCGAGAATAAAGTTGAAATTACGAGAATGAAGTCGAAATGTTTAAAAAATAAAATTGAAATTATGGGGATAAAGTCGAAATGTTTAGAGAATAAAGTCGAAAATACGAGAATAAAGTCAAAATGTTTCGAGAATAAAGTTGAAATTACGCAAATTAAGGCTGCGTTCGAAACCGCATACTCAATGAGTAGGTACTTAATTTCAATAAGTACTTACTTAACGAGCGCTAAAAGAGTACGTACTCTACAGCCAAATCTCGTTGAGTATGGATGTGATCTGCACGTCTTCCGCCATGTTGACGTTATCATGTGACCAACGACGTTATAACAAGTGCAACAACTTAACATATAGCGACAGGTTTAATTCATATTTCTATAAATATTTTGATTTTGATGAAATTTGTTCATTTTGTGGTCATGTTGAAGAAACAGCTGTTCTTTTATTGTGATTGTAGTATAACAGATACGTTTTGGGTTCATTTAGGTTTTTGTATTTTTTAATTCTTAAAGAAATAATTTTTGTCAGGAAAACCCAAATTCTTTATTTTTTGAATAAGTTATTTCTTTTGTTTTGTATTCAAAATTGTTTATCCACACGCAAAGCTAGCTTAATTTCTTGTTGAATTTCTCTTTTCATCCCTGAGGCTTATCAATAACAAAAACAAATCCAATTTTTGATAAACGTTGATGTGAATATTTTGAGTATTCAGAGATATTTAATCATATTTCCCCGTGTATATAATTGCATACTATGATGTAAGCAAGCCTAATAGTTATGTTTTTAGTTTTTCTCATTATGATTGTTCATTGTTAAAGATAAATACCATCTTTCCCTGAGCCTGTAATTGTAAGTTAGGTAGTATTAATAATAAAAAGAAAATAAGCACAACAGGTGCTCAAACACCTCATAGCATCAGTAACACAACGACCCTACCTAGTACATCTTCCTCCATGTTTGCAATATCTGCACAAAGGAGACGTGGATCAGCTGCTTGAAGATCTTGTGTTTAGAGGTGTTTTTTGAGGATTTTACACTCAAAAAATGTAAGTATTACTACTTAGAAATTAAGATTACCTCAGAATGCACTGATTATAATAATGATAAATGCTGACCTATAATTAATTATATTTTTTAGTAAAACAAGCATGTTTTTTTTTAATCAAGTAATTAATTAATGCATATGTTGTCAGGAACGAGACTGAATCCAAATGCAGGTGAAAGCAAGGCTTTTTTATTAATTAGGGAAAAAGAGAAAACAAAAAATTAAAGTAAAAATTCAGCTTAATAACAGCCGCAACAGTCAGCAACGGTCAACCTAGACCGAACGGGGAACAGACCAGCCCCAGCCAAACCAGCAGGGAAGAGAGTCGGCTTAACCGCGGCGATCGACCGCAGATAAACTCCAGAGGGAGCACAGAGAGCGAGCAGAAAGAGAGCAGGCGGGGCTTCCGTGAAGAATCTGCGTTGAGCTCCAGATGAGGCGGGGCGTGCGAGCTGAGAGAACACAGGCAGGACTGCTTTGTAGTGCTGTTGATGAATTCCAGAAGATCGCGGCGTGCGAGGCGAGTGAGAGCAGGCGGGGCTGCCGTGGATTGCCGCTATTCGCGGCGTGCGAACTGAGTGAGAGCAGGCGGGGCTGCCGTGAATCGCCGCTGTTGAATCCCAGAAGATCGCGGCGTGCGAGCCGAGTGAGAGCTGACGGGGCTGCCGTGAAGAGAGGGAAATCCGGGCAGACGTGAGCCAAGGCAGAGAGCAAAAGGAGTCCTAAAAAGCGGGCGGGTAGAAACAAAAAGTGACTAAGTAAGGAACGCTAGACAGACAAGACACTAATAGAAAACAAGACGGGCTTAGTAGTAACAGCTAGAAGTCAGGGCTAGAAAATTAGAATCACGGACTGACACCATACAGAAAACACGAGGGGATTATAAAGGGGAGATAATGAGGACAAAACAGGGTGCAGGTGAAGGGGAAAATTAGCTAACAGGGATAACAAGAGGGGCGGGGCTGACAACACAATGACAGCGGAGCACATGGCGAGCTGTCAAACACAAACAAGCATGTGCTCCAAGACAACAAAAGCACCAGAAGAACAAACACAAGACAACAAAACCTAGGCAGACCACACCGAGATCGTGACAGTACCCCCCCCTTCAAGGACGCCACCAGGCGGCTCAAGGAGGGGGTCTACCTGGTCTCCGGAGGAAGTCCCTGATCAGCGACTGATCCAGAATATCCCGAGCCGGAACCCAACTCCTCTCCTCCGGACCGTAACCCTCCCAGTCCACCAGGTACTGGAAACCCCTGCCACGACGTCGAACATCTAGCAGTCTCCTAACAGAATAGACAGGAGAACCATCCACTAGACGAGGGGGTGGGGGGGCAGGGGATGACATGTTGGCATTAAGAGAGGATCTGAAAACAGGTTTAACCCTGGATACATGAAAAACAGGGTGCACCCGACCAAGAGAGGAAGGTAACTTGAGCCGTACCGCAACCGGATTAAGGACCTTAGTGATCTGGTATGGACCAATGAACCTAGGCGCTAACTTGCGAGAGACAGCCTTGAGAGGCAGGTCCTTGGTAGAAAGCCATACCTTCTGACCACAGACATAGCGGGGCGCTGGAGTCCGGTGGCGATCGGCCGCCGCTTTGGTCCGTCTAGAGGCCTGGGCCAAGACCTTCCTAGCCTTTTTCCAGACACGGCGACATCTCTGGACAAAGGCTAGGGCAGACGGTACTGCAGCATCGGGTTCCTGAGAGGGAAACAACGGAGGTAGATAGCCAACAGAACATTCGAATGGTGACATACCTGTGGATGCCACTGGGAGAGTATTGTGGGCATACTCAATCCAAGAGAGCTGTTGGCTCCAGGAGGCAGGATTGCGGGACGCCAGGCAGCGGAGAGCTCGCTCGAGATCCTGATTGGCTCGCTCACATTGTCCGTTAGTCTGGGGATGAAAACCTGACGACAGACTCGTAGAGGCCCCGATCTGTCGACAGAATTCCTGCCAGAAACGGGAGACAAACTGGGGACCCCTATCAGAAACCACATTGACCGGAAGACCATGGATCCGGAAGACATGGTTAATTACCAGTTGAGCTGTCTCCTTGGCAGATGGGAGTTTGGGCAGGGGAACAAAATGAACCGCCTTGGAGAAGCGATCCACCACCGTGAGAATAACGGTGTAACCTTTAGAAGGGGGCAAGCCAGAGACAAAATCTAAGGCTATGTGTGACCAGGGACGAGAGGGAATAGGTAAGGGTCGGAGTAGACCAACAGGGGGACGATTGGAAACCTTATTTTGGGCACAAACTGAGCAAGCCAATACAAACTGCCTGACGTCCTGGCCGATGGAGGGCCACCAAAATCGCTGGCGGATGGCAGCCAGCGACCTCCTGATCCCTGGATGGCAGGTAACCCTAGATTCATGACCCCACTGAAGGACTTCAGGGCGCAGCGCCTCCGGCACGAATAACCGACCCGCTGGACACTCATCTGGCACTTCCACCCCTCGTCCGGCCTCCTCTACCCGTCGCTCAACGTCCCAGGAAAGGGCCCCTACCACCACTCCCTCAGGGAGTATGGCATCGGCCGGAGACTCCTCTCCCGGGCGCTCAAACTGACGGGATAGGGCATCAGGCTTAACATTTTTGGACCCGGGCCGGTACGAAAGGGTGAAGCTAAATCGGTCAAAGAAGAGTGCCCAGCGAGCCTGGCGCGAGCTCAGCCTCTTGGCCGAACGGATATATTCTAAATTTTTATGATCCGTCCAGACCAAGAAGGGCTGCGCTGACCCCTCCAACCAGTGACGCCACTCACCCAAGGCCAACCTAACCGCCAGCAGCTCCCGGTTACCAATGTCGTAATTACGCTCGGCTGGGTTAAGGCGATGAGAGAAAAATGCACAAGGGTGCACTTTCTCATCCTGGGGGGAACGCTGGGACAAGACTGCGCCTACCCCGACATCAGAGGCGTCCACCTCAACAATGAATTGCCGTTCAGGATCTGGAATGGAGAGAACAGGAGCAGAGATAAACCGGGACTTTAAATTATCAAAGGACTCCTGAGCCTGAACACTCCAGGTGAACGGTACCTTGATGGAGGTGAGCGCCGTTAAGGGTGCAGCTACCTGGCCAAAGTTCCTGATGAATCGCCGGTAGAAGTTGGCGAAACCCAGGAACCGCTGCAGAGCTTTTCTAGAGTCAGGGACTGGCCACTCAGCAACAGCCTTGACCTTGGCCGGATCAGGCTTAATCTCCCCAGGCGAAACAATGAAACCCAGGAACGAGACCGACTTGGCATGGAACTCGCACTTCTCCGCCTTGACATAGAGCTGGTTCTCCAGCAGCCTTTGGAGGACCTGGCGTACGTGCTGAGTGTGTACCTGAAGGGATGGGGAAAAGATGAGAATATCATCGAGGTACACAAAGACAAACTGGTTAATCATGTCTCCCAACACGCTATTGACCATGCCCTGGAAGACAGCTGGGGCATTGGTGAGCCCAAAGGGTAGGACCAGGTATTCATAGTGTCCCGTAGGGGTATTGAAGGCTGTCTTCCACTCATCGCCCTCGCGAATGCGGATAAGATGATAGGCGTTGCGGAGGTCTAACTTAGTGAAGACCTTGGCTCCCTGCAAGAGTTCAAAGGCAGAAGACATTAAAGGCAAGGGGTACCTGTTTTTAACAGTAATGTCGTTCACACCCCTGTAATCAATGCAAGGACGCAGAGAGCCATCCTTCTTCTTAACGAAGAAGAACCCAGCGCCAGCAGGGGAAGACGAGTGGCGAATGAGACCGGCTTTGAGGGATTCTTGAATGTATTTGTCCATAGCCTCTCGTTCAGGACCTGACAGGGAAAATAGACGACCCCTGGGCGGAGAAGTGCCTGGGAGGAGGTTGATGGCACAGTCGAACGGCCGGTGAGGAGGAAGTGAGGTGGCCCGGGACTTGCTGAAAACCAACCGCAAATCACGGTACTCCTCCGGGACCCCGGTGAGATCAGCTGCCTCAACCTGCAAAACAGGAGACACAGACACAGGAGAAGAGGCAGCACCTAGGCAACACACATGACAAGACTGACTCCAAGACAAAATAAGGTTGCGAGACCAATCCACGTGAGGGCTGTGCTGAGCCAACCATGGATGCCCCAAAACGAGACTGGCATGAGGGGACTCCAGGAGGAACAGCACAACAGACTCACGGTGATTGCCCGACACAACAAGACTTACACGGGGGGTGGTGTGGGTGATGGTGGCTAAAGGTTGGCCAGAGAGGCCCCAGACAGTGACAGGAGAGGAGAGGGGAATGGCAGGTAAGCCCCAGCTCTTGGCCAAGCTGCTGTCCAGAAAGCTGGCTTCGGCACCAGAATCAATCAGAGCCTTGCAGGAATGGACGGAACCTTGAAAGGTGATAGTGGCGGAGAATTGGGTGCGTGACTGAGGGGAGACTAGAGGAGAAACGCCCACCAGGACTCCCCGGTTAGCTAGTGGGCCTTGGCTTTTAAAGGACAAGATAGAGCAAAATGGCCCGAACCCCCACAGTAGAGGCAAAGGCCCCGAACCAGCCTTTGTTGTTTCTCTTGAGCCGATAATCGAAGCCGCCCCAATTGCATGGGCTCAGGTTCAGGCAGGAGCGATTGAGGAAGTGAGTGACTCTTGGAAGGTTGGACTTCGTCCAGCCCCCAGGACGAGCGTGGAGCCGAGCGTCGTTGACGCAAACGGAGACGACTTTCGACCCGTGTGGCCAGATTTATAAGGCCCTCCAGGTCCTGGGGCAGATCGTGGGTAGCAATCTTGTCCTGGATGTCAAAGTTAAGCCCCTCCCGAAACATCGCTCGCAGCGCCCCCTCATTCCAATCGCAGGAAGCTGCTAAAGTCTTGAACAAGATGGCATATTCGGTCACAGAACGGCCTCCTTGACGGAGCCGTGCTAGCTTGGAAGCAGCCTCATCCCCCTTAACGGAGCGGTCGAAAAGCCTTGTCATCTCAGCACGAAACTCCTCAAAATCAGTGCAGAAGGAAGCACCTGCATCCCATACGGCAGTCCCCCACTCACGAGCCCTTCCTGTCAGCAGGGTAATGACATAAGCAACCTTTAATCGTTCAGTAGCATATCGGCGTGGTTGCAGCGCAAACACCAATGAACATTGAGACAAAAATGCCCGACATGAATTAGGGTCCCCATCATACAAGGGCGGATTGTTGGCATGCGGCTCGACCTCGCGCTGAGCAAGAGAGAGGGGAGCCCCTGACACAGATGACATAACGTCTTGGAGATCGTGGAAGCGGCCGCTTAATTCAGCCAGTTGGGAGGTAAGGGTTTCAACCTCCTGAGCGGTAGATGAGAGCTGGCTGGCTTGGTGGCCGAGAAGAGCTCCCTGATGAGCGATGGCCGCTCTTACAAATTCTTCACCTGCTGGATCCATGCTGGTCAGTCCGTGCTGTCAGGAACGAGACTGAATCCAAATGCAGGTGAAAGCAAGGCTTTTTATTAATTAGGGAAAAAGAGAAAACAAAAAATTAAAGTAAAAATTCAGCTTAATAACAGCCGCAACAGTCAGCAACGGTCAACCTAGACCGAACGGGGAACAGACCAGCCCCAGCCAAACCAGCAGGGAAGAGAGTCGGCTTAACCGCGGCGATCGACCGCAGATAAACTCCAGAGGGAGCACAGAGAGCGAGCAGAAAGAGAGCAGGCGGGGCTTCCGTGAAGAATCTGCGTTGAGCTCCAGATGAGGCGGGGCGTGCGAGCTGAGAGAACACAGGCAGGACTGCTTTGTAGTGCTGTTGATGAATTCCAGAAGATCGCGGCGTGCGAGGCGAGTGAGAGCAGGCGGGGCTGCCGTGGATTGCCGCTATTCGCGGCGTGCGAACTGAGTGAGAGCAGGCGGGGCTGCCGTGAATCGCCGCTGTTGAATCCCAGAAGATCGCGGCGTGCGAGCCGAGTGAGAGCTGACGGGGCTGCCGTGAAGAGAGGGAAATCCGGGCAGACGTGAGCCAAGGCAGAGAGCAAAAGGAGTCCTAAAAAGCGGGCGGGTAGAAACAAAAAGTGACTAAGTAAGGAACGCTAGACAGACAAGACACTAATAGAAAACAAGACGGGCTTAGTAGTAACAGCTAGAAGTCAGGGCTAGAAAATTAGAATCACGGACTGACACCATACAGAAAACACGAGGGGATTATAAAGGGGAGATAATGAGGACAAAACAGGGTGCAGGTGAAGGGGAAAATTAGCTAACAGGGATAACAAGAGGGGCGGGGCTGACAACACAATGACAGCGGAGCACATGGCGAGCTGTCAAACACAAACAAGCATGTGCTCCAAGACAACAAAAGCACCAGAAGAACAAACACAAGACAACAAAACCTAGGCAGACCACACCGAGATCGTGACATATGTTAATGAAACTTATATTTTATTTACTGATAACAACATGGATATATGAGTAAAATAATAAAGTAACCATGAACATAAATAAAGACACATGGAACAAAGCTTTATTCAGACATATTGGTATTTTAGTCTTTCTCTAGATGCTCTTGCTGACTCTTTGGTCTCTGAGGATGAAGAGACCACAGCAACATCTGGTCCAGATGAGACAAAGAGCAGGTGGAGTGATGGAGGGTCTCATCGATGGCACTTGACCGTTTCCAGGATGCTGCTGTGGATTTCTCTTTTCTCACTGCACACACCAGTCTGCCGCAGACATTTCAGATCATACAAAGATGCACAAATACAATACAAAAGTTGTCATTTTAACTGCACAATGTCATTAGATCTCTGTATTAGAAGTAACAAAATTACCTAACTTTATATTAAGTTTCAGATTTTACTTTTTTCCCCACAAATGCTGCTGTCACCTTTCCTTTCAGGTCCTGCTCCACCGCAAAATATCTGCAACAAAGGCACAGAAATCTAGAATCAGAAAAGTGCTTAAAGTTTTTTTATTATTAATAAACTGCAATTTAAGGTTTAAATAGATGTCTGCAGTGTACTCACTCAAAGCCTTTGATGGCAGCACTGCTTCATCAATCACTCTTCACCAGACAAGCATACTTGTCTCATCTGTCCCTGAAACATCCACACAAGATTCAGTTCCCTCTGCTTCGTGTGCTCAATACTACATTTATGAGGTAGCTGTTGTGTTAATTGGCTTTTTATCCAATACAAATGCTCCTGAATTTATCAACAGTACTATTAGACAAATTAAATAGATAACTCATGTTTACTTGTTTACTAACTATATGTTTATTTACATTACATTAATCTAAAATTATGAGATTAAAGTCATAATATTTTGAGAATACAGTTGAAATATTTTGAGAATACAGTAAAAATTATGGGAATAAAGTCGTAATATTTTGAGAATAAAGTCAAAATTACAAGAATGAAGTCGAAATGTTTTCGAGAATAAAGTTGAAATTTTGAAAATAAAGTCGGAATGTTTTGAGAATAAAGTCAAATTTAGAAGAATGAGGTCGAAATATTTAAAAAATAAAATTGAAATTATGAGAATAAAGTCGAAATGTTTCGAGAATACAGTAGAAATTACGGGAATAAAATCGAAATGTTTCGAGAATAAAGTTGAAATTATAAGAATAAAATCAAAATGTTTCGAGAATAAAGTCGGAATTACGAGAATAAAGTCGAAATGTTCCGAGAATAAAGTCGAAATTACGAGAATAAGGCCGAAATGTTTAAAAAATAAAATTGAAATTATGGGGATAAAGTCGAAATGTTTAGAGAATAAAGTCGAAAATACGAGAATGAAGTCAAAATGTTTTGAGAATAAAGTCGAAATGTTTTGAGAATAAAATTGAAATTATGGGAATGAAGTCTATATGTTTTGAGAATAAAGTTGAAATTACAATAAAAAAAACTAAAATTATGAGATTAAAGTCGTAATATTGTCGTAATAAATGTTTCTAGAATAAAGTTGAAATTACGAAAATAAGGTCTAAAATAAATTTGAACTTTTTTGTCAAAATATTTCAACTTTATTCTCGTAATTTCGACTTTATTCTTGAAATATTTCAACTTTATTTTCGACATATTTTGACTTTAGCCTTGAAATATTTCGACTTTATTCTCGTAATTTCGACTTTATTCTCTAAATATTACAACTTTATTCTTGTAATCAGATATTTTTTTGTAACGTGCACTAAAACGCTCATAGTTATTGGTCATTACACTTTCTTTTTTTTTTTTTTTTTTTTTTGACGTCACAATGCTCACATTCATTTTTCCACCTGATTGGTTATTATCCACTATATATATTGCCTTATTAGGGCCCGAGCCCAAAAGGGCGAAGGCCCTATTGTTCTTCTAAGGGTTATTAGGGCCCGAGCCCAAAAGGGCGAAGGCCCTATTGTTCTTCTAAGGATTCTTATTTTTTTTTTTTTTTTTTTTTTGTTAACCTTCCGGGCACTTAAGGGGGTCTTAACATACTCAAAAACTCTTGAAAATTTGCACACACGTCGGAATCTGCGGCCATCAGGACGTCACAGAGGCTGGTACCGGGGCGTGGCAAGGGGACTCTACAGCGCCCCCTGGAATTTTGAGGGCCATATAGCACACATACTTGAACGTACACATATGAAACTCGGTACACATATAGAACTCATTGAGCTGAACAACTTTTGTACTCTATGTCATTTTCTCAACGCAACAGGAAGTGAGATATTTAGGGCTGTGTAAAAAGCGCATGCTCTGGAATTTAACGTACTCCTCCCAGGATTTCCATACGATTGTCACCAAACTCGGTCAGCATGATCTCAAGACATTGGGGACGCTAAATTGCGAGGGGATTTTTGATATCTCGAACGGTTTGGCCGTGGCAAGGCGACAAAGTTATGGCGAGAAATGAGAAACAGGAAGTGTCTCATAACTGTTGACCACATTGCCTGATTCTGATGAAACTTCACCAGATTGTTCGTTGTATGATGCCGATTCCATAAATGTGACTATTATAAGTCAAAGTTATAGCGCCACCAACTGGCAGCAGTAAGCGTGTCATTTTCAAAATGCTTTGAAATCAGCCTCTTAATTTTACTTGATTTTCTTTAAACTTCATCAAAATCATGTCAAAACACGGCCGATAAGAATATGTAAAGGGGTCGATGATAAATCAAATGCTGTTGCCATGGCAACGTGTCAAACTTTAAAATTACATTCCTGTCTTTTCGAGGCAGATAACATGCTAAGAATTTCATGAAACTCAACACACACATCAATATTAATGATAGTTAGACACTGGCAAAAGGTCATAAATGGGCGTGGAGCAGGCACTCTATAGCGCCATCTTTTGACAAAAGTTGGGGGGTTAGTTTTTCCTACAGTCACCAAACTCTGTACATATATTGTTCTCATCAATCTGGACAACTTTCTAAATTAAACTCATTAGCTAAGACCAACAGGAAGCCGGATATTTCCATTTGAATGTGTTTTTTTGGAAAAATCAGGCTGTAAACAAATTCACACTTCTTCTAAGAACAACCAGCTATTCACACCAAACTTTTTTAACATGAAGAGAAGATTCTGAAGATGTTAAATTGCGAGCGGATATTGGATATCTTGAACGGTGTTGACGTGGTGATTTTTTAAAGATGTAGTAAAAAACATAACCGTCATTTTTTTATATCTTTAAAGTGCAGCATCCAAACTCTTTAAAACTTTTTTCACACAGAGATCTTATCATTCTGAGCAAGTGGTGTAAATATCAATTTTATACAAGCTTCTATGAATTAAAGAAAATTAAAAAAAGAAATTAGAAACCTGCTGTCACTCTGCCTGTGCCTGTCTGTGTTCAGTCACCATTGAGTCACTGAAGAGTGACTGAAGGGGGGAGGGGTGTAAGGGAGAGAGACCAGTGGAACATGCTGTTTTGCTTAAGACCATCTTTGAGGAAGATGCACATTGCTGTAGCGTAATCGACATAAATATGTCTGATATTTTGAGAAAATATAAAGGGTCATTAAATCTTTCATTGTTTGTATTTTGCAGTTGTTGTTTTTTATTTATTTTTACTGAACTGTACCATGAACTTGTCCTATTCAGTCACATAGCAAAAGATTAAGAAAAATACAACTTTTAAGCATGAGTGATTTATCTTCATTGTAGACAATATTTTCATAGTGTTATTTATTGAATATAAAATTATAATAATTAAAAATTTCAAGACAAACTTTGACAACAAAACAAACTTTGCTGTTATCTGTTCAAAACATCCGAAAACCATCATTTGAAGATCAGTTATATATATATCGCCCCATTAAAACACTCAACTTGATTTTTAAAGATATTTTGAAAGAATTAAGCGTTTATAGAGCACTTTATTGTGTATTGCTGTACACCCACATGAACTGTGTTCATGTTTATGTTAATTCATAGTACATAAACTAAAAGATACTAATTTACCTTTAAACAATATATGAATACTTTTTTTTTAGCTTAATATTAATTAACATTAATAAATGCTATTTAATTATTGTTCATGTTAACTAATATAGTTAATGTTAACAAATGAAACTGGATGGCAACATTTTATATATTGTGTGTATGTGTCTCTGTGTTGATTTTCAAGTGTAACCCTTTCAATTCAGTAAACTTAAAATCCAAACAAGCAGAGGGTTACTGTGAATGCATTTGCCAACTGTGCACCGTTTTCCTAATTGATTCTTAGTTATGTAGCGCTTAAGAGTGATGTCTTATAACAGGAGTCACCAGCAAAGCAATATCCACATACAAATTGTACAGATAGGTAACGATTTAAGCAGAAGTGGTGAATGTAATGCAAGCAATAATAACATTTTGTTATCATCATGAATTACATGTTCTTATCATCATCATCAGAATATAGGGAAAATGTTCACATTTGGTTCACAGTTGGCATTATCTGAAGTCCTTGCAGGGGATTAGGTTTATAGCAAACTCCTCCTAGACATTTAATGAAATCAACATTATATTTGGTCAGTCTGATCTAGAGGCCTTAGAGATGTTAAATTGTGAAGATCTTGAGTTTCAGTGGCGGCCTGACAAAGTTTGATGTTTCGCCATGGACATAGGTGTAATAACTCAGCCATAAAATGTCTGATCTGCCTCAAACTTCAGAGGTTTGGTAAGAGTCGTGGCCTGAAGACACCTAAAGGCCAATATTCAGATATTATCATAGCGCCACCTGTTGACACCAGGATATATCATATCTTTCACTAACTCAAACATACCAAGGTCAATCTGCACCAAACTTCATATGTTTGATAATAGTGCTGGCCTGAACACATCTACATGCCATTTATAGGCATAGCGCCACCAGCTGCCAATGGGAAGTTTGGCACATTTAAATGACTTATGACATATTTCTCATATATTTACTGTATTAAAAGCATACTGCCCACCGTTTGCTGTTTTCCTAAAGCCACCGGTCGACGGTGAGCCCGGGTGCGAGGGCCCGTTCATCGCTGCTCGCAGCTTTAATTAGGGCCCGAGCCCAAAAGGGCGAAGGCCCTATTGTTCTTCTAAGGGTTCTTATTAGGGCCCGAGCCCAAAAGGGCGAAGGCCCTATTGTTCTTCTAAGGGTTCTTATTTTTAGGGCCCGAGCCCAAAAGGGCGAAGGCCCTATTGTTTTTCTAAGGATTATTAGGGCCCGAGCACCGATGGTGTGAGGACCCTATTGGATCTGCTTCGTTTATTATTATTATTATTATTATTATTATTCTTCTCCAAAATGAATCGCATTTTTGAGGGCTTAGACATACCCGAAAACTCATGAAACTTCGCACACACATCAGACCTGGCGAAAATTTACGTCTGATATGGGTTGCAGAAGTGGGTGTGGCAAAATGGCTCGATAGCGCCACCTTTACACGTTCCGCGGTGTGCGCTTTCAGTTGTGATTCACGTACATGCACGAAAATCGGTACACACATGTAGCTCACCAATACCTACAAAAAAGCCTCTTGGAGCAAAATTTGGCACCCAACAGGAAGTCGGTTATTTTTAATTTTCTTAGCAAAATTTGTGTAATTTTTGCCATTTTCAGGCGTCATACTTGAACGAACTCCTCCTAGAGATTTATTCGGATCAACGGCAAATTTGGTGAGTCTAATCTAAAGCCCTTTGTGACGTTAAATTGCGAAGATCTAGAGTTTTCATCGGAGGGCGTGTCCGTGGCGGCCTGGCAAATTTCGATGCTTCGCCATGAAAAAGGAAGTTGCTATAACTCAGGCATAAAATGCCCGATCTGCCCCAAACTTCACATGTGTGATAACACTCCTGACCTGATGACATCTACATGCCCATATTCAGTTTTACTCATAGCGCCACCTGCTGGCACCAGGAAGTGTCATGCTGTACTCTGCAACAAACTCCTCCAAAAGATTTAATCAGATCAACACCAAAATCGGTCAGTCTAATAAAAAGGCTTTAACGATGTTAAATTGTGAAGATCTTGAGTTTTCGTTGAAGGGTGTGTCCGTGGCGGCCTGGCAAATTTCGTGGTCTCGCCATGGATATAAAACTTGTTATAACTCAGCCATAAAATGTCCGATTTGCCTCAAACTTCACATGTTCGATAAGAGTCCTGGCCTGAACACATCTGAAGGCCAATATTCTATTATAATCACAGCGCCACCTGTTGGCAATAGGAAATTACTTGTAGCAAACTCCTCCTAGAGATTTAATGATATCAACATTATCTTCAGTCAGTCTGATCTAGAGGTCTTAGAGATGTTAAATTGCGAAGAACTTGAGTTTTCGTTAAAGGGCGTGTCCGTGGCGGCGTCACAAAGTTTGATGTTTCGCCATGGACATAGAAGTTGTTATAACTCAGCCATAAAATGTCCGATCTGCCTCAAACTTCACAGGTTTTGTAAGAGTCCTGGCCTGAAGACACCTAAAGGCCAATATTCAGATATTATCATAGCGCCACCTGTTGGCAGCAGGATATATCATATATTTCACTAACTCAAACATACCAAGGTCAATCTGCACCAAACTTTATATGTTTGATGAAAGTGCCAGCCTGAACACATCTACATGCCAATAATCAGTTATAGGCATAGCGCCACCAGCTGGAAGCAGGAAATTTGGCACATTTAAGTGACTTTGACATATTTCTCCTATTTTTACTGTATTAAAAGCATACTACCCACCATTTGCTGTGTTCCTAAAGCCACCGGTTGGCGGTGAGCCCGTGTGCGAGGGCCCGTTCATCGCTGCTTGCAGCTTTAATTATTATTATTATTTTTTTTTTCAATGTTTTGGGGGATTTTGGGGCCCTTAACATACACGAAAACTCTTGAAAATTTGCACACACATTGGAACCTGCGGCCATCAGGGCCGGACAGACTTTGACATGGGGGGGTCACCTGGGGGGGGCGTGGCACAGCGTTAAAAATTGCGACTTTTGAGGGACTCTGGAGCGCACACCAATTGATCTACAGTCACCAAAATTCATACACATATAGACCTCATCGGGCCGAACAACTTCCGTGCTCACAGTCCGTGCTTCACCAAACAGGAAGTCAGCTATTCAGGGATGTCTAAAAAGCGCATACAATGGAATTTGAAATACTCCTCCTAGACCTTTCCACCGATGGCCACCAAACTCGGTCAGCATGATCTCAAGACATTGGGGACGCAAAATTGCCAGGGGATTTTTGATATCTCGAACGGTTTGGCCGTGGCGGGGTGACAAAGTTATGGCGAGAAATGAGAAACAGGAAGTGTCTAATAACTTTAACACACTTTGTCTGATTTTGACCAAACTTCAGCAGTTTGTTCATCTTATGATGCCGATCACAGAGATGTGACTATTAGGAGTCAAAGTTATAGCGCCACCAACTGGCAGCACAAAGCGCAACGTTTTCTAAATGCTTTTAAATCAACCTCTTAATTTTACTCAATTTGCTTCAAACTTCTTCTCAATAATGTTGAAACACGGCCAATGAGAATCTGTGAATTGCATTATCGATAACTTTTATCATGTTGCCATGGCAACGTGTCAAACTTTAACTTTAGCTTTTTGTGTTTTGGAGCCACTTAAAATAATCAGAATTTCATGAAACTTCACACACACATCTGTATTAATGATATTTAGACACTGATAAAAGCCCATAAATGGGCGTGGAGCAGGCGCTCCATAGCGCCACCTTTTGACAAAAGATGGGGGTTTAGTTTGTCCTACAGTCACCAAACTCGGAACATATATTGATCTCATCAAGCCAGAAACATTTCTAATTTACACCCATTAGCTACGATCGACAGGAAGTCGGCTATTTTGATTTGAATGTGGATATTTGGAAAAATCAGGCTCTGGAATTTTATATACTTCTCTCAGGAAAACCAACCAATTCACACCAAACTTTTTTGACATGATGCCAACATTCTGAAGATTCTAAATTGCGAGCAGATTTAGGATATCTTGAACGGTGTTGATGTGGTGATTGATTGAAATCGGAGTAAAAAAAGATAGCCGTAATTTTATTATATCTTTAAAGTGCAGCATCCAAAGTCTTTGAAACTTTTTTCATACAGACTACTAGTCATTCTGATCAGACACTGTTCATTTCATAATTATACAAAGATCTATGAATTAATGAAAATTAAAAAACAAATCTGATCCCTCTCTGATCTGCACTTATGTGTGTGCGTGGTAAGTGGGTGTGTGTTTTTTGAGTGTTAGGGTGAGAGTGGGGAGGGGGGATGGGTGGAAAGAGAGAGTCAGAGAGGAGGAGATAGAAGGGAATATTTAAACTCTTGGTTGTTTATTCATTAGGATGTGAATTAGGGCTGGGTATTGTGACCAATTTGGCAATTCGATTCAATTGTTATTTTTATGGTTTCGATTCGATTCAATTCGATTCGATATCGATTAGCTATCAATATTTCATTTAAAATGTTAGTTTTGCAGACATGGGATCACTATTTTGATATAAATGCTGGTAACTTAAAACTCCCCTACTTAAGTTTATTACTGAAATACACATCTACATTAATAATAGGGTGCACAAAGTTGTTTATTTTAAACAACTTTAATTTTAAATGAATACTGTAACAAGAAGTCATAAATATGTGCATCCAATGTACACCATGTAAACAAACTGCAAAATGCACATTACTGTAAAAAAATAAAAAGACTAAATGTGCAACAGTGAAATCTATTAAGAACTTCAAACATGTTTAAGAAATTTTTTTTTTTCTAAATTCAAATCAGGCCCATCATAAAGCCCTTGTCTGCATATACAAAACATTCTAACTGTCCATAAAACTAACAGTTCTTAACTACAGCCTAATAATTTTTGGTCACCAGATTTATTTTGCAAAAAATTTACACCCATTAGCTACGACCAACAGGAAGTCAGCTATTTTGATTTGAATGTGGATTTTTGGAAAAATATAGCTGAATACATTCATATCACTCATAGCAGAATCAGACAGTGCACACCAAACTTTGTCAACATGATGCCAAGATACTGAAGATGTTAAAATGTGAACGGCTTTGGGATATCTTGAACGGTGTTGATGTGGTGATTTATGAAAGTAACAGTAAAAAAGATGGAGAGTTATTTCCATATATCTTTAAATTGCATTATTCTAACTCATCAAAACTTTTTACATATAAAGAACAAGAAATTCTTAGGAAATACGTGTAGTTTCAAAATGTTATCATGCTCAGAGGCCCCAAAAACATTAAAAGTGTCATATAAATTGTCAGATTAAAGCTCTAGTACCAGGGATGAACACTAGAGGTCCTCATAAGATAAGGAATCGTTTGAACAATAATGCTATTTAGCTCATTCTCAGTGTAGAAGAATGAAAATAATCAGAATCAGTTGATATATACTGTTCTGTCAGTGTACTTTTACATAATTATTTTGTATAGGTGCTTAAAGAGCATTAAAATCTTTTTTTTAATCTTTTAAGGAAAAATTATATGATTTATATACATATATAGACTCTCACTGATAGAACAAAAAATCTTATAAGTATGACACTATACTGCTCAGTTCACTTAATTAGAATGAGAAACAAATACATCAACTAAGTTAATATGTATTTATTTTTAATATATTTGTTTATAATTATTTCACAGATGCTTATGGATCATTAAAATAATATTTAAAAATGGTTGTAGATCATAAAACACAGTAACTATTTAAAATAGGGTCTCTTTTGTTAACAATGGTTAATGAACTAACACACGAACGAACAACGAACAATATATTTGTACTCGATTTTCTTCAAACTTCATCAGAATGATGTAAAAACACGGCCGATGAGAGTCTGTAAAGGCGTCTCTGATGCATCAAATGCTGTTGCCATGGCAAATAAATAAAAATACAAAATATATTCAAATATTTGTTTCCTGTGTTTTTGAGGCAGATAGCGTGCCTAGAATTTCATTTTCCATTTTCAATTTTCAATAATTTATTATATATTTAAAGTGCAGCATCCTAACTCTTTGAAACTTTTTTCATACAAATAACTATTCATTCTGATTAAACACAGTTCATTTCATAATTATATAAAACTCCACGACTGAAAGAAAATTAAAAAACATATCTGATCTCACTCTGCTCTGCACTCTATGTGTGTGTTTGTGTGGTAAGTGGCTGAGTGTAAGGAGGGGGGATGGGTGGCAAGAGAAAGAGTCAGACAGGAGGAGAGACAGTTAGGGTTAGTCCAAAGGGTTACTGTGAATGCATGTGCCAACTGGGCACCGTTTTCCTGATGCTATCGGTATGGCGACTGCCAGACGGCGAGGGCCCGGTCAACGCTGCTTGCAGCTTTAATTAGGGCCCGAGCACTACAGTGCGAGGACCCTATTGGAATTGCTCCGTTTATTATTAGGGCCCGAGCACCGATGGTGTGAGGACCCTATTGGATCTGCTTCGTTTATTATTATTATTATTATTATTATTCTTCTCCAAAATGAATCGCATTTTTGAGGGCTTAGACATACCCGAAAACTCATGAAACTTCGCACACACATCAGACCTGGCGAAAATTTACGTCTGATATGGGTTGCAGAAGTGGGTGTGGCAAAATGGCTCGATAGCGCCACCTTTACACGTTCCGCGGTGTGCGCTTTCAGTTGTGATTCACGTACATGCACGAAAATCGGTACACACATGTAGCTCACCAAAACCTACAAAAAAGCCTCTTGGAGCAAAATTTGACACCCAACAGGAAGTCGGTTATTTTTAATTTTCTTAGCAAAATTTGTGTAATTTTTGCCATTTTCTGGCGTCATACTTGAACGAACTCCTCCTAGAGATTGATTCGGATTAACGGCAAATTTGGTGAGTCTAATCTAAAGCCCTTTGTGACGTTAAATTGCGAAGATCTAGAGTTTTCATCGGAGGGCGTGTCCGTGGCGGCCTGGCAAATTTCGATGCTTCGCCATGAAAAAGGAAGTTGCTATAACTCAGGCATAAAATGCCCGATCTGCCCCAAACTTCACATGTGTGATAACACACCTGACCTGATGACATCTACATGCCCATATTCAGTTTTACTCATAGCGCCACCTGCTGGCACCAGGAAGTGTCATGCTGTACTCTGCAACAAACTCCTCCAAAAGATTTAATCAGATCAACACCAAAATCGGTCAGTCTAATAAAAAGGCTTTAGCGATGTTAAATTGCGAAGATCTTGAGTTTTCGTTGAAGGGTGTGTCCGTGGCGGCCTGGCAAATTTCGTGGTCTCGCCATGGATATAAAACTTGTTATAACTCAGCCATAAAATGTCCGATTTGCCTCAAACTTCACATGTTCGATAAGAGTCCTGGCCTGAACCAATCTGAAGGCCTATATTCTATTATAATCACAGCGCCACCTGTTGGCAATAGGAAATGACTTGTACCAAACTCCTCCTAGAGATTTAATGATATCAACATTATATTTGGTCAGTCTGATCTCGAGGCCTTAGAGATGTTAAATTGTGAAGATCTTGAGTTTTCGTCAAAGGGCGTGTCCATGGCGGCCTGACAAAGTTTGATGTTTCGCCATGGACATAAAAGTTGTTATAACTCAGCCATAAAATGTCCGATCTGCCTCAAACTTCACATGTTTGGTAAAAGTCCTGGCCTGAAGACATCTAAAGGCCAATATACAGATATTATTATAGCGCCACCTATTGGCAGCAGGATATATCATATCTTGCACTAACTCACACATACCAAGGTCAATCTGAACCAAACTTCATATGTTTGATCAAAGTGCTGGCCTGAACACATCTACATGCCAATAATCAGTTATAGGCATAGCGCCACCAGCTGGCAGCAGGACGTTTGGCACATTTAAGTGACTTTGATCTATTTTTCCTACATTTACTGTATTAAAAGCATACTGCCCACCGTTTGCTGTGTTCCTAAAGCCACCGGTCGGCGGTGAGCCCGGGTGCGAGGGCCCGTTCATCGCTGCTTGCAGCTTTAATTATTCTTCTTCTTCTTCTCCAAAATGAAAAGTCTTTTTGAGGGCCTAAACATGCCCGAAAACTCACGAAACTTTGCACACGCATCAGACCTGGCGAAAATTTACATCTGATATGGTTTTCAAAAGTGGGTGTGGCAAAATGGCTCGATAGCGCCACCTATAAAATTTCAACGGAGTGCGCCTCGAGCTACGTTTCACGTACATGTACGAAACTCGGTACACATGTGTAACACACCAATACCTACAAAAAAGTCTCCTGGTGCAACATCCGAAACCCAACAGGAAGTCCGTTATATTGAATTTCCTGTACGATTTTTGTGCAGTTTTTGCCATTTTCAGGCCTCGTACTTTAACGAACTCCTCCTACAGTTTTTATCCGATCATCTTCAAATTTGCTGAGTATCATCATAAGGCCTTTGCGATGTTAAATTGCGAAGCTTTAGAGTTTTCGTCGATGGGCGTGTCCGTGGCGGCCTGACAAACTTTGATGTTTCGCCATGAAAAAGGAAGTTGCTATAACTCAGGCATACGATGTCCGATCTGCCTCAAACTTCACATGTTTGATGACAGTCCGGTCCTGAACACATGTCAGTGCCCAAATTCAGTTATAGTCATAGCGCCACCTGCTGACAACAGGAAATGACATGTTTAACACTGTTACGGACTCTTAGCAACATATTGAAAAGCGTTAACAAGTCGTAAATAGGCTAGCAACATGCTACAAACATGCTAAAACATGCTAGCAACACTTAGCTAAGAGCTAAAGCATGCTATTAATACAAATACAAAAGGAAATTGCTGTAACTCATGTATATACTGTTGAATCTGACCCAAACTTAATATTCAACATGCTACAAAAATAATAAAGCATGCTAGCAACACTTAGCTAATATGCTAAAGCATGCTAATAATACAATAAAACAGGAAGTTACTCTAACTCAGACATACCATGTCCAATCAGCCCCAAACTTAACATGTTTGATAAGAATCCTGGCCTAAACACACGCCCATGCCTGTATTCAGTTATAGTCATAGCGCCACCAGCTGGTAACAGGAAGCCATATGTTTAATACTGTTGTGGATGACTAGCAACATTTTAAAAAAAATTCAACAACTGTTAAAAAGGGTAGAAACATGCTAGAAACATGCTATAACATGTTAGCAACATTTAGCTAAGTGCTAAAGCATGCTCTTAATGCAATGAAACAGGAAGTTACTGTAACTCAGGCATGCAATGTCCAATCAGCCCCAAACTTCACATGTTTGATAACAGTCGTGACCTGAAGATGTCTACATGCCAATATTCAGTTATAGTTATAGCGCCACCTACTGTCAACAGGAAGTGACATGTTTAACACTGTGACACACTATTAGCAACACACTAAAAAAGCCATTGAGTGCTAAACTAGTTCAAAACGTACTCAAACATGCTAGCAACACTTACTTAGTGCTAAAGCATGTTGTTAAAGACATAAAACAGGAAGTTACTGTAACTCAGGCATGCAATGTCCAATCAGCCCCAAACTTCACATGTTTGATAAGACTCCTGGCCTGAAGATATATACATGCCCATATTCAGTTATAGTCACAGCGCCACCTGCTGACAACAGGAAGTGATGTTTAATGGTGTTACGGACTCCTAGCAACATATTAAAAAGCTTTAGCAAGTTTTAAATAGGCTAGCATCATGTTAGAATCATGTTAAAACATGCTAGCAACACTTAGCTAAGAGCTAAAGCATGATATTAATACAAAGAAAAATAAGTGTAACTCATGCATACAATGTCCAATCTGACCCAAGCTTAATATGTTTGATAAGAGTCCTGGTCTGAACACAAGCCCATGCCTATATTCAGTTATAGTCATAGTGCCACCTGCTGGCAACAGAAAGTCACATGTTTAATACCGATGTGGATGCCCAGCAACATTTTAAAAATATCAACAAGTGTTAAATAGGGTAGCAACATGCTAGAAACATGTTAGCAACATTTAGCTAAGTGCTAAAGCATACTCTTAATGCAATGAAACAGGAAGTTACTGTAACTCAGGCATGCAATGTCCAATCAGCCCCAAACTTAATATGTTTGATAAGAGTCCTGGCCTGAATACATTTACATGCCAATATTTAGTTATAGTCATAGCGCCACCAGCTGGCAACAGCAAATTACTTGTTTTGCACTAACTTAAGAATGCAATGTACAATTTGCACCAAACTTGACATGATTGCCAACAGTCCTGGCCTGAAGACATCTAAAAGCCAATATTTCGTAATAGCGCCACCTGTTGGTAGCAGGATATGTCATGACTTACACTCAAGCATGCCATGTTCAATCTTCACCAAACTTCATATGTTTGATAAAAGCGCCGGCCTGAACACATCTGCATGCCAATATTCAGTTATAGGCATAGCGCCACCAGCTGGCAGCAGGAAGATTGGCACATATCAATGACTTTGACATATTCCTCCTACATTTACTGTGTTAATAGCATAGTGCCCACCATTCGCCACCGATCGGCAGTGAGCCCGAGTGCGAGGGCCCTACCATCGCTGCTTGCAGCTTTAATTATTATTATTATTATTATTTTTTTTTTTTTTTTTTTTCAATGTTTTGGGGGATTTCGGGGGCCTTAACATACACGAAAACTCTTGAAACTTTGCACACACATTGGAACCTGCGGCCATCAGGGCCGGACAGACTTTGACATGGGGGGGTCACCTGGGGGGGGCATGGCACAGCGTTAAAAATTGCGACTTTTGAAGGGCTCTGGAGCACACAACGGTTGACCTACAGTCACCAAAATTCATACACATATAGACCTCATCGGGCCGAACAAATTTCACACTCATAGTCCGTGCTTCGCCAAACAGGAAGTCGGCTATTCAGGGATGTCTAAAAAGTGCATGCAATGGAATTTGAAATACTCCTACTAGGCCTTTCCACCGATGGCCACCAAACTCGGTCAGCATGATCTCAAGACATTGGGGACGCAAAATTGCCAGGGGATTTTTGATATCTCGAACGGTTTGACCGTGACGGGGCGACAAATTTATGGCGAGAAATGAGAAACAGGAAGTGCCTAATAACTTTGACATACTTTGTCTGATTTTGACCAAACTTCAGCAGTTTGTTCATCGTCTGATGCCGATCACAGAGATCTGACTATTATGAGTCAAAGTTATAGCGCCACCAACTGGCAGCAGAAAGCGTGACGTTTTTGAAACGCTTTAAACTCAGCCTCTTAATTTTACTCAATTTGCTTCAAACTTCATCCCAATAATGTCAAAACACGACCGATAAGAATCTGTGAAGGGCGTTATCCATAACTTTTATCATGTTGCCATGGCAACGTGTCAAACTTTAACTTTAGTTTTTTGTGTTTTTGAGCCACTTAAAATGCTTAGAATTTCATGAAACTCAACACACACATCTGTATTAATGACAGTTAAACACTGATAAAAGCCCATAAATGGGCGTGGAGCAGGCGCTCCATAGCGCCACCTTTTGACAAAAGTTGGGGGGTTACTTTGTCCTACAGTCACCAAACTCGGTACATATATTGGACTCATCAAGCCGGACAACTTTCTAATTTACACCCATTAGCTACGACCAACAGGAAGTCAGCTATTTTTATTTAAATATGGATTTTTGGAAAAATCAAGCTGTGGAATTTGAAATACTCCTCCTAGACCTTTCCACCGATGGCCACCAAACTCGGTCAGCATGATCTCAAGATATTGGGAATGCAAAATTGCCAGGGGATTTTTGGTATCTCGAACGGTTTGGCCGTGGCAGGGCGACAAATTATGGCGAGAAATGAGAAACAGGAAATGTCTAATAATTTTGACACACTTTATCTGATTTTGACCAAACTTAAGCAGTTTGTTCGTCGTATGATACCGATCACAGAGATGTGACTATTATGAGTCAAAGTTATAGCGCCACCAACTGGCAGCAGGAAGTGTGTTGCTTGCAAAACGCTTTTAAATCAACCTCTTAATTTTACTCAATTTGCTTCAAACTTCATCAGAATAATATCAAAACACGGCCGATGAGAATCTGTGAAGGGGTCCTTGATACATCAAATGCTGTTGCCATGGCAACATGTCAAACTTTAACATTTGTTTCCTGTGTTTTTAAATATAGCTGTGAATAAATTCATATCACTCATAGCAGAATCAGACAGTTCACACCAAACTTTGTCAACATGATGCCAAGATACTGAAGATGTTAAATTGTGAACGGCTTTGGGACATCTTGAACGGTGTTGATGTGGTGATTTATGAAAGTAACAATAAAAAAGATGAAGAGTTATTTTCATATATCTTTAAATTGCATTATTCTAACTCATCAAAACTTTTTACATATAAAGAACAAGAAATTCTTAGGAAATACGTGTAGTTTCAAAATGTTATCATGCTCAGAGGCCCCAAAAACATTAAAAGTGTCACATAAATTTGTCAGATTAAAGCTCTAATACCAGGGATGAACACTAGAGGTCCTCATAAGATAAGGAATCGTTTGACCTCTAATGCTATATAGCTCATTCTCAGTGTATAAGAATGAAAATAATCCATAGAATCAGTTGATATAGACTGTACTGTCAGTGTACTTTTACATAATTATTTTGTATAGGTGCTTAAAGAGCATTAAAATATTTTTTTTATCTTTTAAGGAAAAATTATATGATTTATATACATATATACAATCTCACTGATAGAATAAAAAATATTATAAGTATGACACTATACTGCTCAGTTCACTTAATTAGAATGAGAAACAAATACATCAACTAAGTAAATATGTATTTATTTTTAATATATTTGTTTATAATTATTTCACAGATGCTTATAGATCATTAAAATAATATAAAAAAAATGGATGTAGATCATAAAACATGGTAACTATTTAAAATAGGGTCTCTTTTGTTAACATTGGTTAATGAACTAACACACGAACGAACAACGAACAATATATTTGTACTCGATTTTCTTCAAACTTCATCAGAATGATGTAAAAACACGGCCGATGAGAGTCTGTAAAGGCGTCCCTGATGCATCAAATGCTGTTGCCATGGCAAATTAAAAAAAATACAAAATACATTCAAATATTTGTTTCCTGTGTTTTTGAGGCAGATAGCGTGCCTAGAATTTCATTTCCCATTTTCAATTTTCAATGATTTATTATATATTTAAAGTGCAGCATCCTAACTCTTTGAAACTTTTTTCATACAAATAACTATTCATTCTGATTAAACACAGTTCATTTCATAATTATATAAAACTCCACGAATGAAAGAAAATTAAAAAACAAATCTGATCTCACTCTGCTCTGCACTCTATGTGTGTGTTTGTGTGGTAAGTGGCTGAGTGTAAGGAGGTGGGATGGGTGGTAAGAGAAAGAGTCAGACAGGAGGAGAGACAGTTAGGGTTAGTCCAAAGGGTTATTGTGAATGCATGTGCCAACTGGGCACCGTTTTCCTGATGCTATCGGGATGGCGACTGCCAGACGGCGAGGGCCCGGTCAACGCTGCTTGCAGCTTTAATTTTTTTTTTTTTTTTTTTTTTTTACACCTTCCGGGCACTTTTGGGGGCCTTAACATACTCAAAAACTCTTGAAAATTTGCACACACGTCGGAATCTGCGGCCATCAGGACGCCACAGAGGCTGGGACCCGGGCGTGGTTCAGGGCCTCTACAGCGCCCCCTGGAACACAGTTTGAAAACTTGATGTACTGCGCACACATACTTGCACGTACTCATATGAAACTCGGTACACATATAGAACTCACTGAGCCAAACAACTTTTGTACTCTATATCATAGGCTCCACCTGACAGGAAGTGAGATATTTAGGGCTGTTTAAAAAGCGCATGCTCTGGAATTTAACGTACTCCTCCCAGGAATTCCACGGGATTGTCACCAAACTCGGTCAGCATGATCTCAAGACATTGGGGACGCTAAATTGCGAGGAGATTTTTGATATCTCGAACGGTTTGGCCGTGGCAAGGCGACAAAGTTATGGCGAGAAATGAGAAACAGGAAGTGTCTAATAACTGTTGACCACATTGCCTGATTCTGATGAAACTTCACCAGTTTGTTCGTTGTATGATGCCGATTCCATAAATGTGACTATTATGAGTCAAAGTTATAGCGCCACCAACTGGCAGCAGGAAGTGTGTCATTTTCAAAATGCTTTGAAATCAGCCACTTAATTTTACTCGATTTTCTTTAAACTTCATCAAAATCATGTCAAAACACGGCCGATAAGAATATGTAAAGGGGTCGATGATAAATCGAATGCTGTTGCCATGGCAACATGTCAAACTTTAAAATTAGATTCCTGTCTTTTTGAGGCAGTTAACATGCTTAGAATTTCATGAAACTCAACACACACATCAATATTTATGATAGTTAGACACTGGCAAAAGGTCATAAATGGGCGTGGAGCAGGCACTCTATAGCGCCATCTTTTGACAAAAGTTGGGGGGTTAGTTTTTCCTACAGTCACCAAACTCTGTACATATATTAATCTCATCACTTTGGACAACTTTCTAAATCAAACTCATTAGCTGAGACCAACAGGAAGCCGGCTATTTTGATTTGAATGTGGATTTTTGGAAAAATCAGGCTGTAAACAAATGCACACTACTTCTAAGAACAACCAGCTGCTCACACCAAACTTTTTTAACATGAAGAGAATATTCTGAAGATGTTAAATTGCGAGCGGATTTTGGATATCTTGAACGGTGTGGACGTGGTGATTTTTTAAAGATATAGTAAAAAATATTTTTATATCTTTAAAGTGCAGCATCCAAACTCTTTAAAACTTTTTTCACACAGAGATCTAATCATTCTGAGCAAGTGCTGCAAATAAAAAATGTATACAAGCTTCTATGAATTAAAGAAAATTAAAAAAATAACTCAGAAACCTGCTGTCACTCTGGGTGAATGTCTCTACAGTATGTGTGTGCGTTCAGTCAGGCACAGAGAAGCTCATTATTGCAGGGGGGAGGGGTGAGAGGCAGAGAGGGTGACAGAGTAGAGAGCCATCCTACAGACCATCTTTGAACAAAAAATGCACATATGTATTTTAATTACATAAATATATCTGATCTTTGAGAGTCTGATATTTTGAGAAAATATAAAGGGTCACTTAGTCTTTCATTGTTCGTATTTTGCAGTTGTTGTTTTTTATTTATTTTTTTACTTAACTGTACCATGAACTTGTCCTATTCAGTCACATAGCAAAAGATTTAAAAAAATACAACTTTTTAGCATGACCAATTTATCTTCATTGATAGACAATATTTACATAGTGTTATTTATTGAATATAAAATAATAATAATAAAAAATTATGACAAACTTTGACAACAAAACAAACGTTACTGTTATCTCTTCAAAACATCTGAAAACCATAATTTTAAGATCAGTTATAAATATATATATATATATATATATATATATATATATATATATCACCCCGTTAAAATACTCAACTTGATTTTTAAAGATGTTTTGAAAGAATGAAGAGTTTATAGAGCACTTTATTGTGTATTGCTGTACACCCACATGAACTGTGTTCATGTTCATGTTAATTCACAGTACATAAACTTTATATGAATACTTTTTTAGCTAAATATTAATTAACATTAATAAATGCTATTTATGTATTGGTCATGTTAACTAATATAGTTAATGCTAACAAATAAAACTGAATGGCAACATTTTATATTCTGTGTGTATGTGTCTGTGTGTTGATTTTAAAGTCTAACCCTTTCAATTCTGTAAACTTAAAATCCAAACTAGCAGAGGGTTACTGTGAATGCATGTGCCAACTGGGCACCGTCTTCCTTATTGATTCTTAGTTATGTAGCACTTAAGAGTGATGTCTTATAACAGGAGTCACCAGCAAAGCAATATCCACACAAAAATTGTACAGATAGGTAACAATGACATTTAAGCAGAAGTGGTGGATGTAAAGGAAGCAATAATAACATTTTGCTATCATCATGAATCATGTTCTTATCATCATTTGTAGCATACTGGTTCACAGTTGGCATTTGTCTGAAGTCCTTGCATTGATTGCATTTAGTTAAATCAACATTATATGTGGTCAGTCTGATCTTGAAGCCTTAGAGATGTTAAATTGTGAAGATCTTGAGTTTTCATTAAAGGGCATGTCCGTGGTGGCCTGACAAAGTTTGATGTTTCTGCATAGACATAGAAGTGGTTATAACTTAGCCTGAAAATGTCTGATCTGCCACAAAATTCACAGGTTTGGTAAGAGTCCTGGCCTGAAGACACCTAAAGACCAATATTCAGATATTATCATAGCGCCACCTGTTGGCAGCAGGATATCTCATATATTTCACTAACTCAAACATACCAAGGTCAATCTGCACCAAACTTCATATGTTTGATAATAGTGCTGGCCTGAACACATCTACATGCCAATAATCAGTTATAGGCATAGCGCCACCAGCTGGCAGCGGCAAGTTTGGCACATTTAAGTGACTTTGACATATTTCTCCTACATTTACTGTATTAAAAGCATACTGCCCACCGTTTGCTGTTTTCCTGAAGCCACCGGTCGGCGGTGAGCCCGGGTGCGAGGGCCCGTTCATCGCTGCTCGCAGCTTTAATTTTTTTTTTTTTTTTTTTTTTTTCAACCGTTGGGGCACTTTTGGGGGCCTTAACATACTCAAAAACTCTTGAAAATTTGCACACACGTCGGAATCTGCGGCCATCAGGACGCCACAGAGGCTGGGACCCGGGCGTGGTTCAGGGCCTCTACAGCGCCCCCTGGAACACAGTTTGAAAACTTGATGTACTGCGCACACATACTTGCACGTACTGATATGAAACTCGGTACACATATAGATCTCACTGAGCCAAACAACTTTTGTACTCTATGTCATAGGCTCCACTCAACAGGAAGTGAGATATTTAGGGCTGTTTAAAAAGCGCATGCTCTGGAATTTAACGTACTCCTCCCAGGAATTCCATGGGATTGTCACCAAACTCGGTCAGCATGATCTCAAGACATTGGGGACGCTAAATTGCGAGGGGATTTTTGATATCTCGAACGGTTTGGCCGTGGCAAGGCGACAAAGTTATGGCGAGAAATGAGAAACAGGAAGTGTCTAATTACTGTTGCACACATTGCCTGATTCTGATGAAACTTCACCAGTTTGTTCGTTGTATGATGCCGATTCCATAAATGTGACTATTATGAGTCAAAGTTATAGCGCCACCAACTGGCAGCAGGAAGCGTGTCATTTTCAAAATCCTTTGAAATCAGCCTCTTAATTTTACTTGATTATCTTCAAACTTCAACAAAATAATGTCAAAACACGGCCGATAAGAATATGTAAAGGGTTCGATGATAAATCAAATGCTGTTGCCATGGCAACGTGTCAAACTTTAAAATTAGATTCCTGTCTTTTCGAGGCAGATAACATGCTAAGAATTTCATGAAACTCAACACACACATCAATATTAATGATAGTTAGACACTGGCAAAAGGTCATAAATGGGCGTGGAGCAGGCACTCTATAGCGCCATCTTTTGACAAAAGTTGGGGGGTTAGTTTTTCCTACAGTCACCAAACTCTGTACATATATTGTTCTCATCAATCTGGACAGCTTTCTAAATCAAACTCATTAGCTAAGACCAACAGGAAGCAGGCTATTTTGATTTGAATGTGGATTTTTGGAAAAATCAGGCTGTAAACAAATTCACACTCCTTTTAAGAACAACAAGGTATTCACACCAAACTTTTTTAACATGAAGAGAAGATTCTGAAGATGTTAAATTGCGAGCGGATTTGGGATATCTTGAACGGTGTTGACGTGGTGATTTTTTAAAGATGTAGTAAAAAACATAACCGTAATTTTTTAATATCTTTAAATTGCAGCATCCAAACTCTTTAAAACTTTTTTCACACAGAGATCTTATCATTCTGAGCAAGTGGTGTAAATATCAATTTTATACAAGCTTCTATGAATTAAAGAAAATTAAAAAAAGAAATTAGAAACCTGCTGTCACTCTGCCTGTGCCTGTCTGTGTTCAGTCACCATTGAGTCACTGAAGAGTGACTGAAGGGGGGAGGGGTGTAAGGGAGAGAGACCAGTGGAACATGCTGTTTTGCTTAAGACCATCTTTGAGGAAGATGCACATTGCTGTAGCGTAATCGACATAAATATGTCTGATATTTTGAGAAAATATAAAGGGTCATTAAATCTTTCATTGTTTGTATTTTGCAGTTGTTGTTTTTTATTTATTTTTACTGAACTGTACCATGAACTTGTCCTATTCAGTCACATAGCAAAAGATTAAGAAAAATACAACTTTTAAGCATGAGTGATTTATCTTCATTGTAGACAATATTTTCATAGTGTTATTTATTGAATATAAAATTATAATAATTAAAAATTTCAAGACAAACTTTGACAACAAAACAAACTTTGCTGTTATCTGTTCAAAACATCCGAAAACCATCATTTGAAGATCAGTTATATATATATCGCCCCATTAAAACACTCAACTTGATTTTTAAAGATATTTTGAAAGAATTAAGCGTTTATAGAGCACTTTATTGTGTATTGCTGTACACCCACATGAACTGTGTTCATGTTCATGTTAATTCACAGTACATAAACTAAAAGATACTAATTTACCTTTAAACAATATATGAATACTTTTTTTTTTTAGCTTAATATTAATTAACATTAATAAATGCTATTTAATTATTGTTCATGTTAACTAATATAGTTAATGTTAACAAATGAAACTGGATGGCAACATTTTATATATTGTGTGTATGTGTCTCTGTGTTGATTTTAAAGTGTAACCCTTTCAATTCAGTAAACAGTAAAAGTTCAGTAAATTCAGTAAAAGTTTTCCTAATTGATTCTTAGTTATGTAGCGCTTAAGAGTGATGTCTTATAACAGGAGTCACCAGCAAAGCAATATCCACATACAAATTGTACAGATAGGTAACGATTTAAGCAGAAGTGGTGAATGTAATGCAAGCAATAATAAAATTTTGTTATCATCATGAATTACATGTTCTTATCATCATCATCATCAGAATATAGGGAAAATGTTCACATTTGGTTCACAGTTGGCATTATCTGAAGTCCTTGCAGGGGATTAGGTTTACAGCAAACTCCTCCTAGACATTTAATGAAATCAACATTATATTTGGTCAGTCTGATCTAGAGGCCTTAGAGATGTTAAATTGTGAAGATCTTGAGTTTCAGTAAAGGGCGTGTCCGTGGCGGCCTGACAAAGTTTGATGTTTCGCCATGGACATAGGTGTAATAACTCAGCCATAAAATGTCTGATCTGCCTCAAACTTCAGAGGTTTGGTAAGAGTCCTGGCCTGAAGACACCTAAAGGCCAATATTCAGATATTATCATAGCGCCACCTGTTGACACCAGGATATATCATATCTTTCACTAACTCAAACATACCAAGGTCAATCTGCACCAAACTTCATATGTTTGATAATAGTGCTGGCCTGAACACATCTACATGCCAATAATCATTTATAGGCATAGCGCCACCAGCTGCCAATGGGAAGTTTGGCACATTTAAATGACTTATGACATATTTCTCATATATTTACTGTATTAAAAGCATACTGCCCACCGTTTGCTGTTTTCCTAAAGCCACCGGTCGGCGGTGAGCCCGGGTGCGAGGGCCCGTTCATCGCTGCTTGCAGCTTTAATTAGGGCCCGAGCACCGATGGTGTGAGGACCCTATTGGATCTGCTTCGTTTATTATTATTAGGGCCCGAGCACCGATGGTGTGAGGACCCTATTGGATCTGCTCCGTTTATTATTAGGGCCCGAGCACCGATGGTGTGAGGACCCTATTGAATCTGCTCCGTTTATTATTATTAGGGCCCGAGCACCGATGGTGTGAGGACCCTATTGGATCTGCTTCGTTTATTATTATTAGGGCCCGAGCACTACAGTGCGAGGACCCTATTGGAATTGCTCCGTTTATTAGGGCCCGAGCACCGATGGTGTGAGGACCCTATTGAATCTGCTCCGTTTATTATTATTATTATTATTATTATTCTTCTTATCCGGAATGAATCGCATTTTTGAGGGCCTAAACATACCCGAAAACTAACGAAACTTTGCACACACATCAGACCTGGCGAAAATGGACGTCTGATATGGGTTGCAGAAGTGGGTGTGGCAAAATGGCTCAATAGCGCCACCTTTACACGTTCCGCGGTGTGCGCATTCAGCTGTGATTATCGTACATGCACAAAAATCGGTACACACATGTAACACACCAATACCTACAAAAAAGCCTCTTGAGATAAAATCCGAAACCCAACAGGAATTCGGTTATTATTAATTTTCTTAGCAAAATTTGTGTCATTTTTGCCATTTTCAGGTGTCATACTTGAACGAACTCCTCCTAGAGATTTATTCCGATCAACACCAAATTTGGTGAGTCTAATCTAAACCCCTTTGTGACGTTAAATTGTGAAGATCTAGAGTTTTCATCGGAGGGCGTGTCCGTGGCGGCCTCGCAAATTTCGATGTTTCGCCATGAAAAAGGAAGTTGCTATAACTTAGGCATAAAATGTCCGATCTGTCCCAAACTTCACATGTGTGATAACACTCCTGACCTGAAGACATCTACATGCCCATATTCAGTTATAGTCATAGCACCACCTGCAGGCAACAGGAAGTGTCATGCTGTACTCTACAACAAACTCCTCCTAGAGATTTATACAGATCAACTCCAAAATCGGTCAGTCTAATATAAAGGCCTTAGCGATGTTTAATTGTAAAGATCTTGAGTTTTCGGTAAAGGGCGTGTCCGTGGCGGCCTGACAAATTTCGAGGTCTCGCCATGGATATAAAACTTGTTATAACTCAGCCATAAAATGTCCGATTTGCCTCAAACTTCATATATTCAATAAGAGTCCTGGCCTGAACGCATCTCAAGGCCAACATTCTATTATAATCACAGCGCCACCTGTTGGCAACAGGAAATGACTTGTATCAAACTCCTCTTAGAGATTTAATGATATTAACATTATATTTGGTCATTCTGATCTAGAGGCCTTAAAGATGTTAAATTGCGAAGATCTTGAGTTTTCGTTAAAGGGCGTGTCTGTGGCAGCCTGACAAAGTTTGATGTTTCGCCATGGACATAGAAGTTGTTATAACTCAGCCATAAAATGTCCGATCTGCCTCAAACTTCACAGGTTTGGTAAGAGTCCTGGCCTGAAGACACCTAAAGGCCAAAATTCAGATATTATCATATCGCCACCTGTTGGCAGCAGGATATATCATATCTTTCACTAACTCAAACATACCAAGGTCAATCTGCACCAAACTTCATATGTTTGATGAAAGTGGTGGCCTGAACACATCTACATGCCAATAATCAGTTATATGCATAGCGCCACCAGCTGGCAGCAGGAAATTTGGCACATTTAAGTGACTTTGACATATTTCTCCTATTTTTACTGTATTAAAAGCATACTACCCACCATTTGCTGTTTTCCTAAAGCCACCGGTCGGCGGTGAGCCTGGGTGCGAGGGCCCGTTCATCGCTGCTTGCAGCTTTAATTATTATTCTTCTTCTTCTTCTCCAAAATGAAAAGTCTTTTTGAGGGCCTAAACATGCCCGAAAACTCACGAAACTTTGCACATGCATCAGACCTGGCGAAAATTTACATCTGATATTGTTTTCAAAAGTGGGTGTGGCAAAATGGCTCGATAGCGCCACCTATAAAATTTCAACGGAGTGCGCCTCGAGCTACGTTTCACGTACATGTACGAAACTCGGTACACATATGTAACACTCCAATACCTACAAAAAAGTCTCCTGGTGCAACATCCGAAACCCAACAGGAAGTCCGTTATATTAAATTTCCTGTACGATTTTTGTGCAGTTTTTGCGATTTTCAGGCCTCGTACTTTAACGAACTCCTCCTACAGTTTTTATCCGATGATCTTCAAATTTGCTGAGTGTCATCATCAGGCCTTTGCGATGTTAAATTGCGAAGCTTTAGAGTTTTCGTCGATGGGCGTGTCCGTGGCGGCCTGACAAACTTTGATGTTTCGCCATGAAAAAGGAAGTTGCTATAACTCAGGCATACGATGTCCGATCTGCCTCAAACTTCACATGTTTGATGACAGTCCGGTCCTGAACACATGTCAGTGCACAAATTCAGTTATAGTCATAGCGCCACCTGCTGACAACAGGAAATGACATGTTTAACACTGTTACGGACTCTTAGTAACATATTGAAAAACGTTAACAAGTCGTAAATAGGCTAGCAACATGCTACAAACATGCTAAAACATGCTAGCAACACTTAGCTAAGAGCTAAAGCATGCTATTAATACAAATACAAAAGGAAATTGCTGTAACTCATGTATATACTGTTGAATCTGACCCAAACTTAATATTCAACATGCTACAAAAATAATAAAGCATGCTAGCAACACTTAGCTAATATGCTAAAGCATGCTAATAATACAATAAAACAGGAAGTTACTCTAACTCAGGCATACCATGTCCAATCAGCCCCAAACTTAACATGTTTGATAAGAATCCTGGCCTAAACACACGCCCATGCCTGTATTCAGTTATAGTCATAGCGCCACCAGCTGGTAACAGGAAGCCATATGTTTAATACTGTTGTGGATGACTAGCAACATTTAAAAAAAAATTCAACTACTGTTAAAAAGGGTAGAAACATGCTAGAAACATGCTATAACATGTTAGCAACATTTAGCTAAGTGCTAAAGCATGCTCTTAATGCAATGAAACAGGAAGTTACTGTAACTCAGGCATGCAATGTCCAATCAGCCCCAAACTTCACATGTTTGATAACAGTCGTGACCTGAAGATGTCTACATGCCAATATTCAGTTATAGTTATAGCGCCACCTACTGTCAACAGGAAGTGACATGTTCAACACTGTGACACACTATTAGCAACACACTAAAAAAGCCATTGAGTGCTAAACTAGTTCAAAACGTACTCAAACATGCTAGCAACACTTACTTAGTGCTAAAGCATGTTGTTAAAGACATAAAACAGGAAGTTACTGTAACTCAGGCATGCAATGTCCAATCAGCCCCAAACTTCACATGTTTGATAAGACTCCTGGCCTGAAGATATATACATGCCCATATTCAGTTATAGTCACAGCGCCACCTGCTGACAACAGGAAGTGACGTTTAATGGTGTTACGGACTCCTAGCAACATATTAAAAAGCGTTAGCAAGTTTAAAATAGGCTAGCATCATGCTAGAATCATGTTAAAACATGCTAGCAACACTTAGCTAAGAGCTAAAGCATGATATTAATACAAAGAAAAATAAGTGTAACTCATGCATACAATGTCCAATCTGACCCAAGCCTAATATGTTTGATAAGAGTCCTGGTCTGAACACAAGCCCATGCCCATATTCAGTTAAAGTCATAGTGCCACCTGCTGGCAACAGGAAGTCACATGTTTAATACTGTTGTGGATGCCAAGCAACATTTTAAAAATATCAACAAGTGTTAAATAGGGTAGCAACATGCTAGAAACATGTTAGCAACATTTAGCTAACTGCTAAAGCATACTCTTAATGCAGTGAAACAGGAAGTTACTGTAACTCAGGCATGCAATGTCCAATCAGCCCCAAACTTAATATGTTTGATAAGAGTCCTGGCCTGAATACATTTACATGCCAGTATTTAGTTATAGTCATAGCGCCACCAGCTGGCAACAGCAAATTACTTGTTTTACACTAACTTAAGCATGCAATGTACAATTTGCACCAAACTTGACATGTTTGCCAATAGTCCTGGCCTGAAGACATCTAAAAGCCAATATTTCGTAATAGCGCCACCTGTTGGCAGCAGGATATGTCATGACTTACACTCAAGCATGCCATGTTCAAGCTTCACCAAACTTCATATGTTTCATGAAAGCGCTGGCCTGAACACATCTGCATGCCAATATTCAGTTATAGGCATATCGCCACCAGCTGGCAGCAGGAAGATTGCCACATATCAATGACTTTGACATATTCCTCCTACATTTACTGTGTTAATAGCATAGTGCCCACCATTCGCCACCGATCGGCGGTGAGCCCGAGTGCGAGGGCCCTACCATCGCTGCTTGCAGCTTTAATTATTATTATTATTATTCTTCTCCAAAATGAATCGCATTTTTGAGGGCTTAGACATACCCGAAAACTCATGAAACTTCGCACACACATCAGACCTGGCGAAAATTTACGTCTGATATGGGTTGCAGAAGTGGGTGTGGCAAAATGGCTCGATAGCGCCACCTTTACACGTTCCGCGGTGTGCGCTTTCAGTTGTGATTCACGTACATGCACGAAAATCGGTACACACATGTAGCTCACCAATACCTACAAAAAAGCCTCTTGGAGCAAAATTTGGCACCCAACAGGAAGTCGGTTATTTTTAATTTTCTTAGCAAAATTTGTGTAATTTTTGCCATTTTCAGGCGTCATACTTGAACGAACTCCTCCTAGAGATTTATTCGGATCAACGGCAAATTTGGTGAGTCTAATCTAAAGCCCTTTGTGACGTTAAATTGCGAAGATCTAGAGTTTTCATCGGAGGGCGTGTCCGTGGCGGCCTGGCAAATTTCGATGCTTCGCCATGAAAAAGGAAGTTGCTATAACTCAGGCATAAAATGCCCGATCTGCCCCAAACTTCACATGTGTGATAACACTCCTGACCTGATGACATCTACATGCCCATATTCAGTTTTACTCATAGCGCCACCTGCTGGCACCAGGAAGTGTCATGCTGTACTCTGCAACAAACTCCTCCAAAAGATTTAATCAGATCAACACCAAAATCGGTCAGTCTAATAAAAAGGCTTTAACGATGTTAAATTGTGAAGATCTTGAGTTTTCGTTGAAGGGTGTGTCCGTGGCGGCCTGGCAAATTTCGTGGTCTCGCCATGGATATAAAACTTGTTATAACTCAGCCATAAAATGTCCGATTTGCCTCAAACTTCACATGTTCGATAAGAGTCCTGGCCTGAACACATCTGAAGGCCAATATTCTATTATAATCACAGCGCCACCTGTTGGCAATAGGAAATTACTTGTAGCAAACTCCTCCTAGAGATTTAATGATATCAACATTATCTTCAGTCAGTCTGATCTAGAGGTCTTAGAGATGTTAAATTGCGAAGAACTTGAGTTTTCGTTAAAGGGCGTGTCCGTGGCGGCGTCACAAAGTTTGATGTTTCGCCATGGACATAGAAGTTGTTATAACTCAGCCATAAAATGTCCGATCTGCCTCAAACTTCACAGGTTTTGTAAGAGTCCTGGCCTGAAGACACCTAAAGGCCAATATTCAGATATTATCATAGCGCCACCTGTTGGCAGCAGGATATATCATATATTTCACTAACTCAAACATACCAAGGTCAATCTGCACCAAACTTTATATGTTTGATGAAAGTGCCAGCCTGAACACATCTACATGCCAATAATCAGTTATAGGCATAGCGCCACCAGCTGGAAGCAGGAAATTTGGCACATTTAAGTGACTTTGACATATTTCTCCTATTTTTACTGTATTAAAAGCATACTACCCACCATTTGCTGTGTTCCTAAAGCCACCGGTTGGCGGTGAGCCCGTGTGCGAGGGCCCGTTCATCGCTGCTTGCAGCTTTAATTATTAGGGCCCGAGCACCGATGGTGTGAGGACCCTATTGGATCTGCTTCGTTTATTATTATTATTAGGGCCCGAGCACCGATGGTGTGAGGACCCTATTGAATCTGCTCCGTTTATTATTATTATTATTATTATTATTCTTCTTCTTCTCCAAAGTGAATCGCATTTTAGAGGACCTAAACATTCCCAAAAACTCACAAAACTTTGCACACACATCAAACCTGGCGAAAATTTACGTCTGATTTGGGTTTCAGAAGTGGGTGTGGCAAAATGGCTCGACAGCGCCACCTTTAGACGTTCAGCGGTGTGCGCTTTCAGCTGTGATTCACGTACATGCACGGAAATCGGTACACACATGTAACACACCAAAACCTACAAAAAAGCCTCTTGGAGCAAAATGCGGAACCCAACAGGAAGTCGGTTAATATTAATATTCTCAACAAAATTTGTGTCATTTTTGCCATTTTCAGGTGTCATACTTGAACGAACTCCTCCTACAGATTTATTCGGATCAACGCCAAATTTGCTGAGTCTAGTCTAAAGCCCTTTGTGACGTTAAATTGTGAAGATCTAGAGTTTTCATCGGAGGGCGTGTCCGTGGCGGCCTCGCAAATTTCGATGTTTCGCCATGAAAAAGGAAGTTGCTATAACTCAGGCATACAATGTCCTATCTGTCCCAAACTTCACATGTGTGATAACACTCCTGACCTGAAGACATCTACATGCCCATATTCAGTTATAGTCATAGCGCCACCTGCAGGCAACAGGAAGTGTCATGCTGTACTCTACAACCAACTCCTCCTAGAAATTTATTCAGATCAACACCAAAATCGGTCAGTCTAATATAAAGGCCGTAGCGATGTTAAACTGTGAAGATCTTGAGTTTTCTGTAAAGGGCATGTCCGTGGCGGCCTGACAAATTTCGAGGTCTCGCCATGGATATAAAACTTGTTATAACTCAGCCATAAAATGTCCGATTTGCCTCAAACTTCACATATTAGATAAGAGTCCTGGCCTGAACACATCTGAAGGCCAATATTCTATTATAATCACAGCGCCACCTGTTGGCAACAGGAAATGACTTGTATCAAACTCCTCCTAGAGATTTAATGATATCAACATTATATTTGGTCAGTCTGATGTAGAGGCCTTAGAGATTTTAAATTGCGAAGATCTTGAGTTTTCGTTAAAGGGCGTGTCTGTGGCGGCGTGACAAAGTTTGATGTTTCGCCATGGACATAGAAGTTGTTATAACTCAGCCATAAAATGTCCGATCTGCCTCAAACTTCACAGGTTTGGTAAGAGTCCTGGCCTGAAGACACCTAAAGGCCAATATTCAGATATTATCATAGCGCCACCTGTTGGCAGCAAGATATATCATATCTTTCACTAACTCAAACATACCAAGGTCAATCTGCACCAAACTTCATATGTTTGATGAAAGTGGTGGCCTGAACACATCTACATGCCAATAATCAGTTATAGGCATAGCGCCACCAGCTGGCAGCAGGAAATTTGGCACATTTAAGTGACTTTGACATATTTCTCCTATTTTTACTGTATTAAAAGCATACTACCCACCATTTGCTGTGTTCCTAAAGCCACCGGTCGGCGGTGAGCCCGTGTGCGAGGGCCCGTTCATCGCTGCTTGCAGCTTTAATTATTATTATTATTCTTCTCCAAAATGAATCGCATTTTTGAGGGCTTAGACATACCCGAAAACTCATGAAACTTCGCACACACATCAGACCTGGCGAAAATTTACGTCTGATATGGGTTGCAGAAGTGGGTGTGGCAAAATGGCTCGATAGCGCCACCTTTACACGTTCCGCGGTGTGCGCTTTCAGTTGTGATTCACGTACATGCACGAAAATCGGTACACACATCTAGCTCACCAATACCTACAAAAAAGCCTCTTGGAGCAAAATTTGACACCCAACAGGAAGTCGGTTATTTTTAATTTTCTTAGCAAAATTTGTGTAATTTTTGCCATTTTCAGGCGTCGTACTTGAACGAACTCCTCCTAGAGATTTATTCGGATCAACGGCAAATTTGGTGAGTCTAATCTAAAGCCCTTTGTGACGTTAAATTGCGAAGATCTAGAGTTTTCATCGGAGGGCGTGTCCGTGGCGGCCTGGCAAATTTCGATGCTTCGCCATGAAAAAGGAAGTTGCTATAACTCAGGCATAAAATGCCCGATCTGCCCCAAACTTCACATGTGTGATAACACTCCTGACCTGATGACATCTACATGCCCATATTCAGTTTTACTCATAGCGCCACCTGCTGGCACCAGGAAGTGTCATGCTGTACTCTGCAACAAACTCCTCCAAAAGATTTAATCAGATCAACACCAAAATCTGTCAGTCTAATATAAAGGCCTTAATGATGTTAAATTGCTAAGATCTTGAGTTTTCGTTGAAGGGTGTGTCCGTGGCGACCTGGCAAATTTCGTGGTCTCGCCATGGATATAAAACTTGTTATAACTCAGCCATAAAATGTCCGATTTGCCTCAAACTTCACATGTTCGATAAGAGTCCTGGCCTGAACCAATCTGAAGGCCTATATTCTATTATAATCACAGCGCCACCTGTTGGCAATAGGAAATGACTTGTACCAAACTCCTCCTAGAGATTTAATGATATCAACATTATATTTGGTCAGTCTGATCTCGAGGCCTTAGAGATGTTAAATTGTGAAGATCTTGAGTTTTCGTTAAAGGGCGTGTCCGTGGCGGCCTGACAAAGTTTGATGTTTCGCCATGGACATAAAAGTTGTTATAACTCAGCCATAAAATGTCCGATCTGCCTCAAACTTCACATGTTTGGTAAAAGTCCTGGCCTGAAGACATCTAAAGGCCAATATACAGATATTATTATAGCGCCACCTATTGGCAGCAGGATATACCAAGGTCAATCTGCACCAAACTTCATATGTTTGATCAAAGTGCTGGCCTGAACACATCTACATGCCAATAATCAGTTATAGGCATAGCGCCACCAGCTGGCAGCAGGAAGTTTGGCACATTTAAGTGACTTTGATCTATTTTTCCTACATTTACTGTATTAAAAGCATACTGCCCACCGTTTGCTGTGTTCCTAAAGCCACCGGTCGGCGGTGAGCCCGTGTGCGAGGGCCCGTTCATCGCTGCTTGCAGCTTTAATTATTATTATTATTCTTCTTCTCCGGAATGAATCGCATTTTTGAGGGCCTAAACATACCCGAAAACTCATGAAACTTTGCACACACATCAAACCTGGCGAAAATGGATGTCTGATATGGGTTTCAGAGATGGGTGTGGCAAAACGGCTCGATAGCGCCACCTTTACACGTTCTGTGGTGTGCGCTTTCAGCTATGATTCACGTACATGCATGAAAATCGGAACACACATGTAACTCACCAATACCTACAAAAAAGCCTCCTGGGACAAAATCCGAAACCCAACAGGAAGTCGGTTATTATTAATTTTCTTAGCAAAATTTGTGTCATTTTTGCCATTTTCAGGCGTCGTACTTGAACAAACTCCTCCTAGAGATTTACTCCGATCAACAGCAAATTTGGTGAGTCTAATCTAAAGCCCTTTGTGACGTTAAATTGTGAAGATCTAGAGTTTTCATCGGAGGGCGTGTCCGTGGCGGCCTCGCAAATTTCGATGTTTCGCCATGAAAAAGGAAGTTGCTATAACTTAGACATAAAATGTCCGATCTGTCCCAAACCTCACATGTGTGATAACAGTCCTGACCTGATGACATCTACATATCCATATTCAGTTATAGTCATAGCGCCACCTGCTGGCAACAGGAAGTGTCATGCTGTACTCTACAACCAACTCCTCCTAGAGATTTATACAGATCAACACCAAAATCGGTCAGTCAAATATAAAGGCCTTAGTGATGTTAAATTGTGAAGATCTTGAGTTTTCGGTAAAGGGCGTGTCCGTGGCGGCCTGACAAATTTCGAGGTCTCGCCATGGATATAAAACTTGTTATAACTCAGCCATAAAATGTCCGATTTGCCTCAAACTTCACATATTCGATAAGAGTCCTGGCCTGAACACAACTGAAGGCCAATATTCTATTATAATCACAGCGCCACCTGTTGGCAACAGGAAATGACTTGTATCAAACTCCTCCTAGAGATTTAATGATATCAACATTATATTTAATCAGTCTGATCTAGAGGCCTTAGAGATGTTAAATTGCGAAGATCTTGAGTTTTCGTTAAAGGGCGTGTCCGTGGCGGCGTGACAAAGTTTGATGTTTCGCCATGGACATAGAAGTTGTTATAACTCAGCCATAAAATGTCCGATCTGCCTCAAACTTCACAGGTTTGGTAAGAGTCCTGGCCTGAAGACACCTAAAGGCCAATATTCAGATATTATCATAGCGCCACCTGTTGGCAGCAGGATATATCATATATTTCACTAACTCAAACATACCAAGGTCAATCTGCACCAAACTTCATATGTTTGATGAAAGTGGTGGCCTGAACACATCTACATGCCAATAATCAGTTATAGGCATAGCGCCACCAGCTGGCAGCAGGAAATTTGGCACATTTAAGTGACTTTGACATATTTCTCATATTTTTACTGTATTAAAAGCATACTACCCACCATTTGCTGTGTTCCTAAAGCCACCGGTCGGCGGTGAGCCCGTGTGCGAGGGCCCGTTCATCGCTGCTTGCAGCTTTAATTAGGGCCCGAGCCCAAAAGGGCGAAGGCCCTATTGTTCTTCTAAGGGTTCTTATTAGGGCCCGAGCCCAAAAGGGCGAAGGCCCTATTGTTCTTCTAAGGGTTATTATTTTTTTTTTTTTTTTTTTTTTTTTTTTTTTCTTTTTTTCAACCTTCCGGGCACTTTTGGGGGCCTTAACATACTCAAAAACTCTTGAAAATTTGCACACACGTCGGAATCTGCGGCCATCAGGACGCCAAAGAGGCTGGGACCCGGGCGTGGTTCAGGGCCTCTACAGCGCCCCCTGGAACACAGTTTGAAAACTTGATGTACTGCGCACACATACTTGCATGTATTGATATGAAACTCGGTACACATATAGATCTCACTGAGCCAAACAACTTTTGTACTCTATGTCATGGGCTCCACGCAACAGGAAGTGAGATATTTAGGGCTGTTTAAAAAGCGCATGCTCTGGAATTTAACGTACTCCTCCCAGGAATTCCATGGGATTGTCACCAAACTCGGTCAGCATGATCTCAAGACATTGGGGACGCTAAATTGCGAGGAGATTTTTGATATCTCGAACGGTTTGGCCGTGGCAAGGCGACAAAGTTATGGCGAGAAATGAGAAACAGGAAGTGTCTAATAACTGTTGACCACATTGCCTGATTCTGATGAAACTTCACCAGTTTGTTCGTTGTATGATGCCGATTCCATAAATGTGACTATTATGAGTCAAAGTTATAGCGCCACCAACTGGCAGCAGGAAGTGTGTCATTTTCAAAATGCTTTGAAATCAGCCTCTTAATTTTACTCGATTTTCTTTAAACTTCATCAAAATCATGTCAAAACACGGCCGATAAGAATATGTAAAGGGGTCGATGATAAATCGAATGCTGTTGCCATGGCGACATGTCAAACTTTAAAATTAGATTCCTGTCTTTTTGAGGCAGTTAACATGCTTAGAATTTCATGAAACTCAACACACACATCAATATTAATGATAGTTAGACACTGGCAAAAGGTCATAAATGGGCGTGGAGCAGGCACTCTATAGCGCCATCTTTTGACAAAAGTTGGGGGGTTAGTTTTTCCTACAGTCACCAAACTCTGTACATATATTAATCTCATCAATTTGGACAACTTTCTAAATTAAACTCATTAGCTAAGACCAACAGGAAGCCGGCTATTTTGATTTGAATGTGGATTTTTGGAAAAATCAGGCTGTAAACAAATGCACACCACTTCTAAGAACAACCAGCTGTTCACACCAAACTTTTTTAACATGAAGAGAATATTTTGAAGATGTTAAATTGCGACCGGATTTTGGATATCTTGAACGGTGTGGACGTGGTGATTTTTTAAAGATATAGTAAAAAATATTTTTATATCTTTAAAGTGCAGCATCCAAACTCTTTAAAACTTTTTTCACACAGAGATCTAATCATTCTGAGCAAGTGATGGAAATATAAATTTTATACAAGCTTCAATGAATTAAAGAAAATTAAAAAGATAACTCAGAAACCTGCTGTCACTCTGGTGAATGTCTCTACAGTATGTGTGTGCGTTCAGTCAGGCACAGAGAAGCTCATTATTGCAGGGGGGAGGGGTGAGAGGCAGAGAGGGTGACAGAGTAGAGAGCCATTCTACAGACCATCTTTGAACAAAATGCACATACTGTATGTAGTGTAATTACATAAATATGTCTGATCTTTGAGAGTCTGATATTTTGAGAAAATATAAAGGGTCACTAAGTCTTTCATTGTTTGTATTTTGCAGTTGTTGTTTTTTATTTATTTTTTACTTAACTGTACCATGAACTTGTCCTATTCAGTCACATAGCAAAAGATTTTAAAAAATACAACTTTTTAGCATGATCAATTTATCTTCATTGATAGACAATATTTACATAGTGTTATTTATTGAATATAAAATCATAATAATAAAAAATTAAGACAAACTTTGACAACAAAACAAACGTTACTGTTATCTCTTCAAAACATCTGAAAACCATAATTTTAAGATCAGTTGTATATATGTATCATCCCGTTAAAATACTCAACTTGATTTTTAAAGATATTTTGAAAGAATGAAGCGTTTATAGAGCACTTTATTGTGTATTGCTGTACACCCACATGAACTGTGTTCATGTTCATGTTAATTCACAGTACATAAACTTTATATGAATACTTTTTTTAGCTTAATATTAATTAACATTAATAAATGCTATTTATTTATTGGTCATGTTAACTAATATAGTTAATTTTAACAAATGAAACTGGATGGCAACATTTTATATTTTGTGTGTATGTGTCTGTGTGTTGATTTTAAAGTGTAACCCTTTCAATTCTGTAAACTTAAAATCCAAACTAGCAGAGGGTTACTGTGAATGCATGTGCCAACTGGGCACCGTCTTCCTTATTGATTCTTAGTTATGTAGCACTTAAGAGTGATGTCTTATAACAGGAGTCACCAGCAAAGCAATATCCACACAAAAATTGTACAGATAGGTAACAATGACATTTAAGCAGAAGTGGTGGACATAAAGCAAGCAATAATAACATTTTGCTATCATCATGAATCATGTTCTTATCATCTTCATAGGGAATTTGTAGCATACTGGTTCACAGTTGGCATTTATCTGAAGTCCTTGCATTGATTGCATTTAGTTAAATCAACATTATATTTGGTCAGTCTGATCTTGAGGCCTTAGAGATGTTAAATTGTGAAGATCTTGAGTTTTCATTAAAGGGCATGTCCGTGGTGGCCTGACAAAGTTTGATGTTTCTGCATAGACATAGAAGTGGTTATAACTTAGCCTGAAAATGTCTGATCTGCCACAAAATTCACAGGTTTGGTAAGAGTCCTGGCCTGAGGACACCTAAAGACCAATATTCAGATATTATCATAGCGCCACCTGTTTGCAGCAGGATATCTCATATATTTCACTAACTCAAACATACCAAGGTCAATCTGCACCAAACTTCATATGTTTGATAATAGTGCTGGCCTGAACACATCTACATGCCAATAATCAGTTATAGGCATAGCGCCACCAGCTGGCAGCGGCAAGTTTGGCACATTTAAGTGACTTTGACATATTTCTCCTACATTTACTGTATTAAAAGCATACTGCCCACCGTTTGCTGTTTTCCTGAAGCCACCGGTCGGCGGTGAGCCCGGGTGCGAGGGCCCGTTCATCGCTGCTCGCAGCTTTAATTTTTTTTTTTTTTTTTATTTTTTTAAACCTTCTGGGCACTTTTGGGGGCCTTAACATACTCAAAAACTCTTGAAAATTTGCACACACGTCGGAATCTGCGGCCATCAGGACGCCACAGAGGCTGGGACCCGGGCGTGGTTCAGGGCCTCTACAGCGCCCCCTGGAACACAGTTTGAAAACTTGATGTACTGCGCACACATACTTGCACGTATTGATATGAAACTCGGTACACATATAGATCTCACTGAGCCAAACAACTTTTGTACTCTATGTCATGGGCTGAACGCAACAGGAAGTGAGATATGTAGGGCTGTTTAAAAAGCGCATGCTCTGGAATTTAACGTACTCCTCCCAGGGTTTCCAGAGGATTGTCACCAAACTCGGTCAGCATGATCTCAAGACATTGGGGACGCTAAATTGCGAGCAGATTTTTGATATCTCAAACGGTTTGGCCGTGGCAAGGCGACAAAGTTATGGCGAGAAATGAGAAACAGGAAGTGTCTAATTACTGTTGCACACATTGCTTGATTCTTATGAAACTTCACCGGTTTGTTTGTTGTATGATGCCGCTTCCATAAATGTGACTATTATGAGTCAAAGTTATAGCGCCACCAACTGGCAGCAGGAAACGTGTCATTTTCAAAATCCTTTGAAATCAGCCTCTTAATTTTACTTGATTTTCTTCAAACTTCATCAAAATCATGTCAAAACACGGCCGATGAGAATATGTAAAGGGGTCGATGATAAATCAAATGCTGTTGCCATGGCAACGTGTCAAACTTTAAAATTAGATTCCTGTCTTTTCGAGGCAGATAACATGCTTAGAATTTCATGAAACTCAACACACACGTCAATATTAATGATAGTTAGACACTGGCAAAAGGTCATAAATGGGCGTGGAGCAGGCACTCTATAGCGCCATCTTTTGACAAAAGTTGGGGGGTTAGTTTTTCCTACAGTCACCAAACTCTGTACATATATTGTTCTCATCAATCTGGACAACTTTCTAAATCAAACTCATTAGCTAAGACCAACAGGAAGCCGGCTATTTTGATTTGAATGTGGATTTTTGGAAAAATCAGGCTGTAAACAAATTCACACTCCTTCTAAGAAAAATAAGGTATTCACACCAAACTTTTTTAACATGAAGAGAAGATTCTGAAGATGTTAAATTGCGAGCGAATTTGGGATATCTTGAACGGTGTTGACGTGGTGATTTTTTAAAGATGTAGGAAAAAAACATAACCGTAATTTTTTTATATCTTTAAAGTGCAGCATCCAAACTCTTTACAACTTTTTTCACACAGAGATCTTATCATTCTGAGCAAGTGGTGTAAATATCAATTTTATACAAGCTTCTATGAATTAAAGAAAATTAAAAAAAGAAATTAGAAACCTGCTGTCACTCTGCCTGTGCCTGTCTGTGTTCAGTCACCATTGAGTCACTGAAGAGTGACTGAAGGGGGGAGGGGTGTAAGGGAGAGAGACCAGTGGAACATGCTGTTTTGCTTAAGACCATCTTTGAGGAAGATGCACATTGCTGTAGCGTAATCGACATAAATATGTCTGATATTTTGAGAAAATATAAAGGGTCATTAAATCTTTCATTGTTTGTATTTTGCAGTTGTTGTTTTTTATTTATTTTTACTGAACTGTACCATGAACTTGTCCTATTCAGTCACATAGCAAAAGATTAAGAAAAATACAACTTTTAAGCATGAGTGAATAATCTTCATTGTAGACAATATTTTCATAGTGTTATTTATTGAATATAAAATTATAATAATTAAAAATTTCAAGACAAACTTTGACAACAAAACAAACTTTGCTGTTATCTGTTCAAAACATCCGAAAACCATCATTTTAAGATCAGTTATATATATATCGCCCCATTAAAACACTCAACTTGATTTTTAAAGATATTTTGAAAGAATTAAGCGTTTATAGAGCACTTTGTGTATTGCTGTACACCCACATGAACTGTGTTCATGTTCATGTTAATTCACAGTACATAAACTAATTTACCTTTAAACAATATATGAATACTTTTTTTTTAGCTTAATATTAATTAACATTAATAAATGCTATTTAATTATTGTTCATGTTAACTAATATAGTTAATGTTAACAAATGAAACTGGATGGCAACATTTTATATTTTGTGTGTATGTGTCTCTGTGTTGATTTTAAAGTGTAACCCTTTCAATTCAGTAAACTTAAAATCCAAACTAGCAGAGGGTTACTGTGAATGCATTTGCCAACTGTGCACCGTTTTCCTTATTGATTCTTAGTTATGTAGCGCTTAAGAGTGATGTCTTATAACAGGAGTCACCAGCAAAGCAATATCCACATACAAATTGTACAGATAGGTAACGATGACATTTAAGCAGAAGTGGTGAATGTAATGCAAGCAATAATAACATTTTGTTATCATCATGAATTACATGTTCTTATCATCATCATCAGAATATAGTGAAAATGTTCACATTTGGCTCACAGTTGGCATTATCTGAAGTCCTTGCAGGGGATTAGGTTTATAGAAAACTCCTCCTAGACATTTAATGAAATCAATATTATATTTGGTCAGTCTGATCTAGAGGCCTTAGAGATGTTAAATTGTGAAGATCTTGAGTTTCAGTAAAGGGCGTGTCCGTGGCGGCCTGACAAAGTTTGATGTTTTGCCATGGACATAGGTGTAATAACTCAGCCATAAAATGTCTGATCTGCCTCAAACTTCAGAGGTTTGGTAGGAGTCCTGGCCTGAAGACACCTAAAGGCCAATATTCAGATATTATCATAGCGCCACCTGTTGACACCAGGATATATCATATCTTTCACTAACTCAAACATACCAAGGTCAATCTGCACCAAACTTCATATGTTTGATAATAGTGCTGGCCTGAACACATCTACATGCTATTTATAGGCATAGCGCCACCAGCTGCCAATGGGAAGTTTGGCACATTTAAATGACTTATGACATATTTCTCATATATTTACTGTATTAAAAGCATACTGCCCACCGTTTGCTGTTTTCCTAAAGCCACCGGTCGGCGGTGAGCCCGGGTGCGAGGGCCCGTTCATCGCTGCTTGCAGCTTTAATTATTATTATTATTCTCCAAAATGAATCGCATTTTTGAGGGCTTAGACATACCCGAAAACTCATGAAACTTTGCACACACATCAAACCTGGCGAAAATTTACGTCTGATATGGGTTTCAGAAGTGGGTGTGGCAAAATGGCTCGACAGCGCCACCTTTAGACGTTCAGCGGTGTGCGCTTTCAGCTGTGATTCACGTACATGCACGGAAATCGGTACACACATGTAACACACCAATACCTACAAAAAAGCCTCTTGGAGCAAAATCCGGAACCCAACAGGAAGTCGGTTAATATTAATATTCTCAACAAAATTTGTGTCATTTTTGCCATTTTCAGGCGTCATACTTGAACGAACTCCTCCTAGAGATTTATTCGGATCAACGCCAAATTTGCAGAGTCTAGTCTAAAGCCCTTTGTGACGTTAAATTGTGAAAATCTAGAGTTTTCATCGGAGGGCGTGTCCATGGCGGCCTCGCAAACTTCGATGTTTCGCCATGAAAAAGGAAGTTGCTATAACTCAGGCATACAATGTCCGATCTGTCCCAAACTTCTCATGTGTGATAACACTCCTGACCTGATGACATCTACATGCCCATATTCAGTTTTACTCATAGCGCCACCTGCTGGCAACAGGAAGTGTCATGCTGTACTCTGCAACAAACTCCTCCAAGAGATTTAATCAGATCAACACCAAAATCGGTCAGTCTAATAAAAAGGCTTTAGCGATGTTAAATTGCGAAGATCTTGAGTTTTTGTTGAAGGGCGTGTCCGTGGCGGCCTGACAAATTTCGAGGTCTCGCCATGGATATAAAACTTGTTATAACTCAGCCATAAAATGTCCGATTTGCCTCAAACTTCACATATTCGATAAGAGTCCTGGCCTGAATACATCTGAAGGCCAATATTCTATTATAATCACAGCGCCACCTGTTGGCAACAGGAAATGACTTGTATCAAACTCCTCCTAGAGATTTAATGATATCAACATTATATTTGGTCAGTCTGATCTAGAGGCCTTAGAGATGTTAAATTGCGAAGATCTTGAGTTTTCGTTAAAGGGCGTGTCTGTGGCTGCATGACAAAGTTTGATGTTTCGCCATGGACATAGAAGTTGTTATAACTCAGCCATAAAATGTCCGATCTGCCTCAAACTTCACAGGTTTGGTGAGAGTCCTGGCCTGAAGACACCTAAAGACCAATATTCAGATATTATCATAGCGCCACCTGTTGGCAGCAGGATATATCATATCTTTCACTAACTCAAACATACCAAGGTCAATCTGCACCAAACTTCATATGTTTGATGAAAGTGGTGGCCTGAACACATCTACATGTCAATAATCATTTATAGGCATAGCGCCACCAGCTGGCAGCAGGAAATTTGTCACATTTAAGTGACTTTGACATATTTCTCCTATTTTACTGTATTAAAAGCATACTACCCACCATTTGCTGTGTTCCTAAAGCCACCGGTCGGCGGTGAGCCCGTGTGCGAGGGCCCGTTCATCGCTGCTTGCAGCTTTAATTATTATTATTATTCTTCTTATCCGGAATGAATCGCATTTTTGAGGGCCTAAACATACCCGAAAACTAACAAAACTTTGCACACACATCAGACCTGGCGAAAATGGACATCTGATATGGGTTGCAGAAGTGGGTGTGGCAAAATGGCTCAATAGCGCCACCTTTACACGTTCCGCGGTGTGCGCATTCAGCTGTGATTATCGTACATGCACAAAAATCGGTACACATATGCAACACACCAATACCTACAAAAAAGCCTCTTGAGATAAAATCCGAAACCCAACAGGAAGTCGGTTATTATTAATTTTCTCACCAAAATTTGTGTCATTTTTGCCATTTTCAGGTGTCATACTTGAACGAACTCCTCCTAGAGATTTATTCCGATCAACACCAAATTTGGTGAGTCTAATCTAAAGCCCTTTGTGACGTTAAATTGTGCAGATCTAGAGTTTTCATCGGAGGGCGTGTCCATGGTGGCCTCGCAAATTTCGATGTTTCGCCATGAAAAAGGAAGTTGCTATAACTTAGGCATAAAATGTCTGATCTGTCCCAAACTTCACATGTGTGATAACACTCCTGACCTGAAGACATCTACATGCCCATATTCAGTTATAGTCATAGCGCCACCTGCTGGCAACAGGAAGTGTCATGTTGTACTCTGCAACAAACTCCTCCTAGAAATTTATACAGATCAACACCAAAATCGGTCAGTCTAATATAAAGGCTTTAGTGATGTTAAATTGCGAAGATCTTGAGTTTTCGTTGAAGGGCGTGTCCGTGGCGGCCTGACAAATTTTGAGTTCTCGCCATGGATATAAAACTTGTTATAACTCAGCCATAAAATGTCCAATTAGCCTCAAACTTCACATGTTCGATAAGAGTCCTGGCCTGAACACATCTGAAGGCCAATATTCTATTATAATCACAGCGCCACCTGTTGGCAACAGGAAATGACTTGTATCAAACTCCTCCTAGAGATTTAATGATATCAACATTATATTTGGTCAGTCTGATCTAGAGGCCTTAGAGATGTTAAATTGTGAAGATCTTGAGTTTTCGTCAAAGGGCGTGTCCGTGGTGGCCTGACAAAGTTTGATGTTTCGCCATGGACATAGAAGTTGTTATAACTCAGCCATAAAATATCCGATCTGCCTCAAACTTCACAGGTTTGGTAAGAGTCCTGGCCTGAAGACATCTAAAGGCCAATATTCAAATATTATCATAGCGCCACCTGTTGGCAGCAGGATATATCATATCTTTCACTAACTCAAACATACCAAGGTCAATCTGCAACAAACTTCATATGTTTGATAATAGTGCTGGCCTGAACACATCTACATGCCAATAATCAGTTATAGGCATAGCGCCACCAGCTGGCAGCAGGAAGTTTGGCACATTTAAGTGACTTTGATCTATTTTTCCTACATTTACTGTATTAAAAGCATACTGCCCACCGTTTGATGTTTTCCTAAAGCCACCGGTCGGCGGTGAGCCCGGGTGCGAGGGCCCGTTCATCGCTGCTTGCAGCTTTAATTATTATTATTATTATTATTCTTCTCCAAAATGAATTGCATTTTAGAGGGCCTAAACATGCCCGAAAAGTCACGAAACTTTGCACACACATCAAACCTGGCGAAAATTTACGTCTGATATGGGGTTCAGAAGTGGGTGTGGCAAAATGGCTCGACAGCGCCACCTTTACACGTTCAGCGGTGTGCGCTTTCAGCTGTGATTCACGTACATGCACGAAAATAGGTACACACATGTAACACACCAATACCTACAAAAAAGCCTCTTGGAGCAAAATTTTACACCCAACAGGAAGTCGGTTATTTTTAATTTTCTCAGCAAAATTTGTGTCATTTTTGCCATTTTCAGGCTTCGTACTTGAACGAACTCCTCCTAGAGATTGATTCGGATCAATGCCGAATTTGGTGAGTCCAATCTAAAGCCCTTTGTGACGTTAAATTGCGAAGATCTAGAGTTTTCATCGGAGGGCGTGTCCATGGCGGCCTCGCAAATTTCGATGTTTCGCCATGAAAAAGGAAGTTGCTATAACTTAGGCATAAAATGTCCGATCTGTCCCAAACTTCACATGTGTTATAACACTCCTGACCTGATGACATCTACATGCCTATATTCAGTTATAGTCATAGCGCCACCTGCAGGCAACAGGAAGTGTCATGCTGTACTCTACAACCAACTCCTCCAAGAGATTTATGCAGATCAACACCAAAATCGGTCAGTCTAATATAAAGGCCTTAGTGATGTTAAATTGTGAAGATCTTGAGTTTTCGGTAAAGGGCGTGTCCGTGGCGGCCTGACAAATTTCGAGGTCTCGCCATGGATATAAAACTTGTTATAACTCAGCCATAAAATGTCCGATTTGCCTCAAACTTCACATATTAGATAAGAGTCCTGGCCTGAATACATCTGAAGGCCAATATTCTATTATAATCACAGCGCCACCTGTTGGCAACAGGAAATGACTTGTATCAAACTCCTCCTAGAGATTTAATGATATCAACATTATATTTGGTCAGTCTGATCTAGAGGCCTTAGAGATGTTAAATTGTAAAGATCTTGAGTTTTCGTTAAAGGGCGTGTCCGTGGCGGCCTGACAAAGTTTGATGTTTCGCCATGGACATAGAAGTTGTTATATCTCAGCCATAAAATGTCCGATCTGCCTCAAACTTCACAGGTTTGGTAAGAGTCCTGGCCTGAAGACACCTAAAGGCCAATATTCAGATATTATCATAGCGCCACCTGTTGGCAGCAGGATATATCATATCTTTCACTAACTCAAACATACCAAGGTCAATCTGCACCAAACTTCATATGTTTGATGAAAGTGGTGGCCTGAACACATCTACATGCCAATAATCAGTTATAGGCATAGCGCCACCAGCTGGCAGCAGGAAATTTGGCACATTTAAGTGACTTTGACATATTTTTCCTATTTTTACTGTATTAAAAGCATACTACCCACCATTTGCTGTGTTCCTAAAGCCACCGGTCGGCGGTGAGCCCGTGTGCGAGGGCCCGTTCATCGCTGCTTGCAGCTTTAATTATTATTATTATTATTCTTCTCCAAAATGAATCGCATTTTTGAGGGCTTAGACATACCCGAAAACTCATGAAACTTCGCACACACATCAGACCTGGCGAAAATTTACGTCTGATATGGGTTGCAGAAGTGGGTGTGGCAAAATGGCTCGATAGCGCCACCTTTACACGTTCCGCGGTGTGCGCTTTCAGTTGTGATTCACGTACATGCACGAAAATCGGTACACACATGTAGCTCACCAATACCTACAAAAAAGCCTCTTGGAGCAAAATTTGGCACCCAACAGGAAGTCGGTTATTTTTAATTTTCTTAGCAAAATTTGTGTAATTTTTGCCATTTTCAGGCGTCATACTTGAACGAACTCCTCCTAGAGATTTATTCGGATCAACGGCAAATTTGGTGAGTCTAATCTAAAGCCCTTTGTGACGTTAAATTGCGAAGATCTAGAGTTTTCATCGGAGGGCGTGTCCGTGGCGGCCTGGCAAATTTCGATGCTTCGCCATGAAAAAGGAAGTTGCTATAACTCAGGCATAAAATGCCCGATCTACCCCAAACTTCACATGTGTGATAACACTCCTGACCTGATGACATCTACATGCCCATATTCAGTTTTACTCATAGCGCCACCTGCTGGCACCAGGAAGTGTCATGCTGTACTCTGCAACAAACTCCTCCAAAAGATTTAATCAGATCAACACCAAAATCGGTCAGTCTAATAAAAAGGCTTTAACGATGTTAAATTGTGAAGATCTTGAGTTTTCGTTGAAGGGTGTGTCCGTGGCGGCCTGGCAAATTTCGTGGTCTCGCCATGGATATAAAACTTGTTATAACTCAGCCATAAAATGTCCGATTTGCCTCAAACTTCACATGTTCGATAAGAGTCCTGGCCTGAACACATCTGAAGGCCAATATTCTATTATAATCACAGCGCCACCTGTTGGCAATAGGAAATTACTTGTAGCAAACTCCTCCTAGAGATTTAATGATATCAACATTATCTTCAGTCAGTCTGATCTAGAGGTCTTAGAGATGTTAAATTGCGAAGAACTTGAGTTTTCGTTAAAGGGCGTGTCCGTGGCGGCGTCACAAAGTTTGATGTTTCGCCATGGACATAGAAGTTGTTATAACTCAGCCATAAAATGTCCGATCTGCCTCAAACTTCACAGGTTTTGTAAGAGTCCTGGCCTGAAGACACCTAAAGGCCAATATTCAGATATTATCATAGCGCCACCTGTTGGCAGCAGGATATATCATATATTTCACTAACTCAAACATACCAAGGTCAATCTGCACCAAACTTTATATGTTTGATGAAAGTGCCAGCCTGAACACATCTACATGCCAATAATCAGTTATAGGCATAGCGCCACCAGCTGGAAGCAGGAAATTTGGCACATTTAAGTGACTTTGACATATTTCTCCTATTTTTACTGTATTAAAAGCATACTACCCACCATTTGCTGTGTTCCTAAAGCCACCGGTCGGCGGTGAGCCCGTGTGCGAGGGCCCGTTCATCGCTGCTTGCAGCTTTAATTATTATTTTTTTTTTTTTATATTTTTTTTTTTTCAACCTTCCGGGCACTTTTGGGGGCCTTAACATACTCAAAAACTCTTGAAAATTTGCACACCCGTCGGAATCTGCGGCCATCAGGACGCCAAAGAGGCTGGGACCCGGGCGTGGTTCAGGGCCTCTACAGCGCCCCCTGGAACACAGTTTGAAAACTTGATGTACTGCGCACACATACTTGCATGTATTGATATGAAACTCGGTACACATATAGATCTCACTGAGCCAAACAACTTTTGTACTCTATGTCACGGGCTCCACGCAACAGGAAGTGAGATATTTAGGGCTGTTTAAAAAGCGCATGCTCTGGAATTTAACGTACTCCTCCCAGGAATTCCATGGGATTGTCACCAAACTCGGTCAGCATGATCTCAAGACATTGGGGACGCTAAATTGCGAGGAGATTTTTGATATCTCGAACGGTTTGGCCGTGGCAAGGCGACAAAGTTATGGCGAGAAATGAGAAACAGGAAGTGTCTAATAACTGTTGACCACATTGCCTGATTCTGATGAAACTTCACCAGTTTGTTCGTTGTATGATGCCGATTCCATAAATGTGACTATTATGAGTCAAAGTTATAGCGCCACCAACTGGCAGCAGGAAGTGTGTCATTTTCAAAATGCTTTGATATCAGCCTCTTAATTTTACTCGATTTTCTTTAAACTTCATCAAAATCATGTCAAAACACGGCCGATAAGAATATGTAAAGGGGTCGATGATAAATTGAATGCTGTTGCCATGGCAACATGTCAAACTTTAAAATTAGATTCCTGTCTTTTCGAGGCAGTTAACATGCTTAGAATTTCATGAAACTCAACACACACATCAATATTTATGATAGTTAGACACTGGCAAAAGGTCATAAATGGGCGTGGAGCAGGCACTCTATAGCGCCATCTTTTGACAAAAGTTGGGGGGTTAGTTTTTCCTACAGTCACTAAACTCTGTACATATATTAATCTCATCAATTTGGACAACTTTCTAAATCAAACTCATTAGCTGAGACCAACAGGAAGCCGGCTATTTTGATTTGAATGTGGATTTTTGGAAAAATCAGGCTGTAAACAAATGCACACTACTTCTAAGAACAACCAGCTGTTCACACCAAACTTTTTTAACATGAAGAGAATATTCTGAAGATGTTAAATTGCGAGCGGATTTTGGATATCTTGAACGGTGTGGACGTGGTGATTTTTTAAAGATATAGTAAAAAATATTTTTATATCTTTAAAGTGCAGCATCCAAACTCTTTAAAACTTTTTTCACACATAGATCTAATCATTCTGAGCAAGTGCTGGAAATAAAAAATGTATACAAGCTTCTATGAATTAAAGAAAATTTAAAAAAAAGAACTCAGAAACCTGCTGTCACTCTGGTGAATGTCTCTACTGTATGTATGTGCGTTCAGTCAGGCACAGAGAAGCTCATTATTGCAGGGGGGAGGGGTGAGAGGCAGAGAGGGTGACAGAGTAGAGAGCCATCCTACAGACCATCTTTGAACAAAATGCACATACTGTATGTAGTGTAATTACATAAATATGTCTGATCTTTGAGAGTCTGATATTTTGAGAAAATATAAAGGGTCACTAAGTCTTTCATTGTTCATTTTTTGCAGTTGTTGTTTTTTATTTATTTTTTACTTAACTGTACCATGAACTTGTCCTATTCAGTCACATAGCAAAAGATTTTAAAAAATACAACTTTTTAGCATGATCAATTTATCTTCATTGATAGACAATATTTACATAGTGTTATTTATTGAATATAAAATCATAATAATAAAAAATTAAGACAAACTTTGACAACAAAACAAACGTTACTGTTATCTCTTCAAAACATCTGAAAACCATAATTTTAAGATCAGTTATATATATATGTATCACCCCGTTAAAATACTCAACTTGATTTTTAAAGATATTTTGAAAGAATGAAGCGTTTATAGAGCACTTTATTGTGTATTGCTGTACACCCACATGAACTGTGTTCATGTTCATGTTAATTCACAGTACATAAACTTTATATGAATACTTTTTTTAGCTTAATATTAATTAACATTAATAAATGCTATTTATTTATTGGTCATGTTAACTGATATAGTTAATTTTAACAAATGAAACTGGATGGCAACATTTTATATTTTGTGTGTATGTGTCTGTGTGTTGATTTTAAAGTGTAACCCTTTCAATTCTGTAAACTTAAAATCCAAACTAGCAGATGGTTACTGTGAATGCATGTGCCAACTGGGCACCGTCTTCCTTATTGATTCTTAGTTATGACAACAATTGATTTTATACAAAAATATATTATACAAAAATTGTACAGATAGGTAGGTAACAATGACATTTAAGCAGAAGTGGTGGATATAAAGGAAGCAATAATAACATTTTGCTATCATCATGAATTACATGTTCTTATTTGTAGCATACTGGTTCACAGTTGGCATCTATCTGAAGTCCTTGCATTGATTGCATTTAATTAAATCAACATTATATTTGGTCAGTCTGATCTTGAGGCCTTAGAGATGTTAAATTGTGAAGATCTTGAGTTTTCATTAAAGGGCATGTCCGTGGTGGCCTGACAAAGTTTGATGTTTCTGCATAGACATAGAAGTGGTTATAACTTAGCCTGAAAATGTCTGATCTGCCACAAAATTCACAGGTTTGGTAAGAGTCCTGGTCTGAAGACACCTAAAGACCAATATTCAGATATTATCATAGCGCCACCTGTTGGCAGCAGGATATCTCATATATTTCACTAACTCAAACATACCAAGGTCAATCTGCACCAAACTTCATATGTTTGATAATAGTGCTGGCCTGAACACATCTACATGTCAATAATCAGTTATAGGCATAGCGCCACCAGCTGGCAGCAGCAATTTTGGCACATTTAAATGACTTATGACATATTTTTTCTATATTTACTGTATTAAAAGCATACTGCCCACCGATTGCTGTTTTCCTGAAGCCACCGGTCGGCGGTGAGCCCGGGTGCGAGGGCCCGTTCATCGCTGCTCGCAGCTTTAATTTATTTATTATTTTATTTAGATTTTAGAATATACAAGTTAAAAAATAAATTAATATATAACTACAAGTTGGTTATTGGTCATAACATGCTTTTTGTGTGTGTTTTTCCTACTTTTTGGTGCTTCACAACTGCTTTATGGAAAATAGCTATATGTGCTATTTGTAAAAAATTATATTTAATTTATTTCTTCTTTTTTCACAGAAATCATAGCACCGTGGAGTTTCAGAATGACATGAAGGTGAGCAAATCACAAACTTGTTTATTTTCAGTATACTGTTAGAGCTAACGTCAAACTGTGTAATATAATACACATATAATATACTATATTATATGTGTAGACAATGAACCAGGTGAATTCACACAGAAATGTGCTAATTTTGACCCCTTTGTGTCTGGACAGTAGCACTCTCTCATTCATTGTGTCCTGTCCTTTTTTTGTGTGTGTCCAGAGAAGAGCCTGGCAGACAGTAGCTTCAAGCCACTTCCTCAACCACATTCCAGAACTGCTAAATACGCCACTTCAGAGCGCAGGAGGTGACATCAACTGAATGCGGGCTGCTGACCTCAGCTCTTGAAATAGCCCTCCATGGTTAGCTGGAAGGAAAGACGCTTGTAGGTCATTTTCCCCCAATTCATCCTTACATATATCACCCTGGATTCTTTCTGACTAAATCAAACCCATTTACTGTTACACAGCTAAGGATGTGCTAACCGATTTCCCTATACAGAAACTATTTTTACTGGGGAAAAATTATGTGCGTTATGCATAATCCACAGATTATCTTGCTTATGATTTCTTTGTTATGCATTAGTTTCTTGGCAAGATCTTGGCTAGAGCCGCCACGGCTGGCTAGCCGATGCTTTTGGACACAATGTAAATTGCAGTGGAAGGATAGATTGGGGAGAATCAGAACATTATTTTGGATCCAAAACATATGTAAATAAGAAATTAGCGTGTACAGCACCTCCTCAAAGCCCAAAGCAGCAATCAATCTCTTGGCAATCAAGCCAAAATGAAACAAGTCCCAGATGGAGCTCAGCACAAGCTATTCATCATGTTGTTAAAATCCAAACATGTCATTAGCAGAGACAATAGCTGGAAGTGTCAAAAACAAGCCAGCTTGTATACCTTTAAATATACTTAAATGTAACATTTAGTTATTATGAGATTTGAACCAAATGGAAGTTTGTTTAGTTTAGCGGTTGTAAAGGGATTTCATGCCCGTTTTTATTATTGTTTGTTTATTTATTTTAGGCCGAACAGCTCAACAGCAGCTAGCTTAACTAGTTAAGACCACCAAACCACATTTGTCTACCTAAAGTACTGGAAATGCGTACTTCTACCTAAAATTTAGTAAAACACACACAAAAAAACGTACCTATACATACAATTTACCACGGTTTTCCAGCTAAAATTACCACTAGGGGCAGCAAAAGACCAACAACTTTTGTTCCTTTTCACATCAATTTTGAAATTATAAATTACTGAAGATTTCCACTTGGTTCCTTGCATAATAATTCCAGCTGTGTCCAAATAGTAAATCCGTCTTTGGAAAGGCATGGGAAAATGAATACTGCATTCTACAGAGCCACTGAGGCCCTGTTTACACTAGTGCACTTTCGATATAAAACGGTGTTTTAAACGATCCTCGTGTACACTGGCGTTTTTTACTGTGTTTCAGAAACAATTTCCGTTTTATAACTTAATTGGAACATTACGGGAATGTTTTTATAACGTAAACTTGTTAGCTGGGAAATTAGCATTTTAGTTCCATCTGTATCGTGTCAGTGAGCTTTTTTGAGGCGAATTAAGGCAAATTCAACATTTTCAGATGTTTTAGTGTGGACGAAAAATTTTGGGAAAATGCATGAAAACACTACACTCTTAAAAATCAAGGTTCCAAAAGGCTGTTTTTGTAGCGATGCCATAGAAGAACCATTTTTTGGTTCCCCCAAAGAACCTTTCAGTGAACAGTTCCTAAAAGAATCATTTTGAAAAACATTTTTTTAAAAATCTAAAGAACCTTTATCGACTGTAAAGAACCTTTTCTACATTTGAAAGGTTCTATGGATGTTCAAGGTTCTTCATAGAATCATTGATGCCAATAAAGAACCTTTAAGAACCTGTAATGTGGAAAGAGAGAAATTTTTTACGAAAACGCTGTTTTTAATTGTATCTGGATTAATTTAGATGTAGCCTGAAACGCAACTCCAGAGTTTTCAAACTAAAACAGGATCTGGAGTATTTTTAAGTGTGCAACGTTTGCTGTGTAACAATAAAAATAATTTCAATTTTCAAGGGTCGAAAAAATATCGGAGTAGTGTAAACAACTGTAGCAAAAGTTATGCTTTTTAGATAAAAAAGCACTAGTGTAAACGCTGCCTAAAGAAACATGGTTAGTTGCCTGCTAGAGGTAGCCTGTTACATTACAGTACATATATTTTCACTTACTACATAAACGGAGTAAAAAGAGATGACTGATAGGATGATGGCAAATGGTTTGTAAATCCTGAGCAACACTGACAAAAATGTAATCTTGTAAAATGTAAAATGTATGGTAAGTACTGCCACTCCGTTGTATACACAGAGTACGTGTGATCGCAAATCTCGAAAGTCTCGACCAGCTCCATATGTATGGCTTTTCTAGCATAGTAAACTTGCTCAGTAGCCCACCTGGTACAGCATTTCACGAGTCACAATAAAACAGCAAAGACTTGTAGAAGCAAGGTAAAAATGGCATGTGTTTATATCTCACATTTTCCTTTGTTAATACTATTCTTACCACACATATACTCTTTTTGTGGCATTTTTTTCTCTACTTTTTGCTCAAATCTGCTGTTTTAAGTTGCAGATTTTAGTTGCTAGTATTTTATTTATTTATTTTATTTAGATTTTAGAATAAACATGTTAAAAAAAATTTCTAGCATAGTAAACTTGCTCAGTAGCCTACCTGGTACAGCATTGCATGAGTCACAATAAAACAACAAAGTCTTGTAGAAGCAAGATTAAATGGCATGGTTGCTTTAGCAAATGTGTTTTTACCTCACATTTTCCTTTGTAAATACTTTTCTTATCACACATATAGCCTTTTTTGTGGCATTTTTTGTCTACTTTTTGCTGCTTTGCTGTTTTAAGTTGCAGATTTTTGTTGTTAGTGTTTCATTTATTTATTTTATTTAGATTTTAGAATATATACGTTAAATAAATACGTTTTCTAGCATAGTAAACTTGCTCAGTAGCCTACCTTGTACAGCAATAAAACAAAAGTCTTGTAGAAGCAACATAAAAATGGTAGCTTTAGCAAATGTGTTTTTATCTCACGTTTTCAAAAATTACAAAACATACAAGAACCAATTTAATAAAACACTGCTAGATTCATCTTTATCTCTAAAACTGAATGCACCGCCACTCATTGGCCCTTTTCATTTCTAAGAAGCAATGTAATATAATTTCACCGAAAGGTCATCACTGGCGCATTTTTCCAATGGGCCTGGATTAGTTAAGGATAAACATGGGACTTTCTGTTTTTCGAAGAAAGTGTATCCAGATGCATAGTATCTGCATTCTTGTGCTCACTAGCAGGCTAATTAGTCTAGTAGATACAGTATCCACACTGTCTTAGTGTGAACTTATCTGGATAACCATATAGGCCACGTCTGGAGATTTTTTTGTATCATCTTGTAATCATACTTGAGAACATCTTAGCAAGATCTGCTGGTAAGAGCGGGGAGGGAACAGCTGTACCGAGTTTCAGGCTTTACTTTCGAGCCAAGTCGTTAGCGTTATCTGCACTGGGATCTGGAGACCAGCGGTGGAGGTGAACCTGATGTCCGGCCCAGGCTCAAACAATGGGCCGCGTGCGCATGTTTGCCATTGGATTTGTCACAGCGAGAACAAACCAGCTGTTGGAAGAGAGCATGTGGAGAAGGTTATAATAGATCAAGTGTGCAGCGTTTGCTGTGTAACAATAACAACGAAAGTTTGCCATTAGGTTTTATTAGCATTGTAGTGTGCAGGATTACGTGTTGACAGCTAGCCATTCCCTTATAGGCTTAAGGATATCTGGCTCTCGTTTGCTTATAAAATGTGTGTGTTTGAGATCAATTAAGGGCATATGTGTACGCTAATGCTATGGGGATGTTAGAAACGACTTCATTTTATACTCATAAATTCATCATGTTTGTAGAATTACATCAGTTTTTGTGTACGTTTCTGATTTTGAACTAGGCATTTCTTCTTATATGTGTCTAGACAATGGGTCTAAATTGCTGTTTCCTCTTTGCCAAAGGATCCTCTAAAATGACTGTCTGCTGAGCCATCAAACAATCCGGCTTCCTGGAGGGGTTGCGAGACGAGAACATTAAAAAGGGTAAAATAGGATGGTTTTAGCGTTCAGGGGGTTTGCAGCCGTAATTGGTAGGTAGAGTTTAGCAGCCTCAACTAGATGATGGAGGAAGGTTTGTAATTTGGCCCCGTACCACAATCCTTCCCCCAACCCAGTGCAAAGCTTTTATGGGGAAAATGAGAGATGGGTCAGAAAACGCACATGCAGATGGTGATTTGTGGTGTTTTCATTATACTTTCAAGCATTTGGGTGCTATAGAGTTGGTTATAATTGGCGGAAATACAAGGCAACCAATTTAAACAATAGCTCATCTAAAAATTTGGATTATGTTTGCTCACCTTCATGTTGTTCCAAACCTGCATGGATTTTTTTCTTCTGTGTTTTTTTTGTGTGTTCAGAATGCTGTTAAGCTTCCAAAATGACAAAAAAGATGTGATTTGTCTGTTATATTTTAAACCCAGATAGCACACGTACGTCTGCACAATGTCTGTTAAAGATCACTTGATCTGGAAATATCTGCTGTGTAAAAATATCTGACATACATCTGTAAGATGTCAGTTTTACATACATTCTAAATCATAAACATCTTAAAGACATCTAATAGACGTCTATTTGACATCTGATAGGAAATTATAGATGAGCAAACACTCGTCTTCCAGATGTAAATGTAGACGCCAAATAGACGTCTCTGTGATGTATGTGTGCTATCAGGGAATCTTCTGAAGTTTTATAGCTGTGTGAGAAACACAACTAAGTTTTTAAAGTCATTTATTCACTGATAAACTTGATCAGGGAGTACAATTTGTGGACAAAAAGTCCAATTTGTGAACGGGATCAAGGGCTCATTAAAGGTATAATTAATCCAAAAATGAAAATTACCCCATGATTTACTCACCCTCACGCCATCCTAGGTGTATATGACTTTCTTCTTACAGACAAATACAATCGGAGATAGTTGATTAAAAGTTGTCCTGGCTTGTCCAGACTTTATAATGGCAGTGAATAGCTGTTGAGATTTTGAAGCAAAATAAAGTGCGCCCATCCATCATAAAAAGTACTCCACATGGCTCCGAGGGGTTAATAAAGGCCTTCTGAAGTGAATCAATGCATTTGTGTAAGTAAAATATCCATATTTAAAATTTATAAAACGTAGTCTTCCACTTAATGTCGTAGATGTTTTTCTGAGAGATTGGTGTTGCAACGGATGACGTAGGTGTAGCGTAAGCTCCGGTGAGAATATGCTAGTCTAGCGAGAACCAAGTTTTGTTTACAGCAAAGGAAAACCAGTCTCCTCTCTGCTAATTTCAAAATCCTCCGACATGTTTCTTTACAAATCCTCATTTTGTATTTTTAATTCGTGACCGGTGTGTTGTTTTGCTCTCTCAACTGTGCTTCCGCATTCATCACTGCATTCTGCAAACACAGCGATTCACTTCAGAAGGCCGTTATTAACCCTCCGGAGCCATGTGGAGCACTTTTTATGATGGATGGATGCACTTTATTGGACTTCAAAATCGCAACAGCCATTCACTGCCATTATAAAGCTTGGAAGAGCCAGAACATTTTTAAATATAACTCTGATTGTATTTGTCGGAAAGAAGAAAGCCATATACACCCAGGATGGCTTGAGAGTGAGTGAATCATGGGGCAATTTCATTTTTGGGTGAACTGTTACTTTAAAAAGGATCTGTTCAAAAGCAAGATGTGGTAATTGATCTGGTTCATGAGTTTGACTCACTAAGACCCCGTCCACACTAATACGTTTTCATTTCTCTCCGTTTTGGCCTTCCGTCCACACTGAGGCGGCGTTTTTGTCAAGGAAAATGAAGCTTTTGGCAATATAGTACATCGGGCATCATACATTCGTCGACTTTAAATATGGCTTTCCATCTTAAAGTTGAATGTAGTAGCAACTTTACATGTCATTTCTGGTCATACAGATAAAATACATCTTTTGAATCTGTAAAGACTCTACATTTATTTGTGACATGTAGAGACTGTGGACTTAACATGGGCCTGCCTTCATAGATCTTCAGGAAATAGAAAGGAGGAAGTTGAGTTTGCATTATATATTTTTTTATATTTATTGGGCATTTTGTTTTTTATGCCATGTACATGACATATTTGATAGTTATGAATAGACTTTTGTATTTTAAATGGTTGAAAATGTGGCTGTGGGGACAAGCAGTTTTGTGGTACTTGGAATTCGATATAATTAAAGCAACACTTTTTGGAAATAGGCTAATTCTCCAACTCCCCCTGAGTTAATAAGTTGAGTTTTACCGTTTTGAAATCCATTCAGCCGTTCTCCTGTTCTGGCGATATCACTTTTAGCATAGCTTAGCATAGATCATTGAATCCTATTAGACCAATAGCATCGCGTTCAAAAATGACCAACGAGTTTCGATATTTGTCCTATTTAAAACTTGACTCTTCTGCAGTTATTTTGTGTACTAGGACCAGCGGAAAATGTAAATGCGATTTTCTAGGCCGATAAGATTAGGAACTACACTTCCATTCCGGCGTAATAGTCAAGGAAGTTTGCTGCCGTAACATGGCCGAAGCAGGCGCAGTAATATCACGCAGCACAACGTGACCAACTGCATGCACAGGGAGCGTTCCTCGTTGGAAGTTACCTAGCTGGGAACTAATTTCAGGCGCTGCGTGATATTACTCCGCCTGCTGCGTCCATATTACGGCAGCAAACTTCCTTGACTATTACGCTGGAATGGGAGTGTAGTTCCTAATCTTATCGGCCTTGAAAATCACATCTTTACATTTTCCGCCGGTCTTTGTACACGATATAACTACAGAAGAGTCAAGTTTTAAATAGGACAAATATCGAAACTCGTTGGTCATTTTTGAACGTGATGCTATTGGTCTAATAGGATTCAATGATCTATGCTAAGCTATGCTAAAAGTGATATCGCCAGAACAGGAGAACGGCTGAATGGATTTCAAAACGGTAAAAATCAATTTATTAACTCGGGGGGAGTTGGAGAATGAGCCTATTTCCAAAAAAAAGTGGAGTGTTCCTTTAATAAAATAAAAATAATGCCACATTGATGGCTCAGGAAGTTGTAACTGTTCAAATAATATATTGTTCCATCAAAAAAATTGTAACCCTAATGTGTATTTCAATTGCAATATTTCTGTCTAGGGACAGAAAAGTGGACGTTTCTGTAGAAAGACCCAATTATTATATCTGCTGTGTGCTGTGGCAAGCTTTTTAGGCTATGTAGGCAATTAAAAGCTCGTTATTATTATTTGTATGGTTTATTAATAAACATGCTACTAATAGTCGACTAATGCTTAAAATGAACGACCAGAGAAGTCTTTAGTCGAAAGCAGCCTTAGTTAACAGTGAGTAAACATTGACTGAATTAGAATTTCTTTAATGCAAACAACCTGACGCTCTTTAACCCGACATGGTTTAGAAAAACCTGTTATTCTTTTGAAGATTTAGATTTTGCACCAGACTGCGACAAAATCAACATAGCGCAGCTGACTCGAGTGTTAAATCAAGTTCTGTCCGCCTCGAGCTCCTCTAGGTCTGCGAAAGATTTGAGAACATGTGGCGGTTGTCCTCGTTTTTATTGAATTAGTGCCTTCAGTAAATTAAAAATAATTTGAGCCATAAGCTGTTGTTTGATTGTTGCTTGTTTGCCGTAACTCGAAGAACGATAACTTTAATTGCTTTGCTTTTACGCCTGCCAATGTAAAATAACTTTTCACCAAGCGTTTTCTCGTATGTGCATTATCATATCACAATTATCAGCAATATTGAGGCATGAACTGGAACATAAACATCGAGTCGTGTGTTTGGAGTCCCACAGGGCAGCGCAACGTTCGTCATCAATGACCCTTAAGATGTAAAGTTCAATACTATTGGCAGGCAGCTCCGTCTGCCCGAAACGGCTCACAACATTACGCCCTTATTCCCTGCGAGCTTTCTGCGTTTTCTCTCCATTGTTTTCTTCGCTTGATGGTTATTGCAAGAGATAACATCAACGTCTGCTTTTCGAGTGTTTTCTTTTTCTGCATAAGTTTGGTCTCTTCAATACAGTCGTGACCCTGTCGTCGATGTCACGGGGGTGAACGTCGACTCCAGTTATGAATTATGCCCTCAACTCGACGGAACTTCCCTCTCCGGTCACTTAAATCAACTTTTATCAAGGTTGGACACTGACAGGAATTCCATTGGGATTAGTTTGTCGGCAAAAAAAAAGAGCAATAACAAGCAGAGACTTTGAGGTGTCAGCAGTCCATCTAGTATGCTGTTCTACACAGCATAATTGAAATAGTTTAAAGAGATGTTGGTGGTGTATCAAATTTGATGTATAATATAATATATGTATTGATATTTTTATTTATTTATTTTTTATTTATATATGTATTGATATTTTTATTTATTGGTATCAGTGAAAATAATACATTTGAAGATTTTAGATGCAAAAACCTCTAAGTCTGTCTGAGGTTTTTCTTTTCAATTTTTATCAGCCTCCTTAAAAAAACATCGGATATTATGAAAATAAGGCATTCAGTAACTGACTAATAACCCTTTCATTGCCATTAAACATATATATAAAAAAAATGACATAACAAACACACACTTGTATTGTTAATGATTATTTATTATTTTTAATAATTATTTATTACTTTATTTTATAGTAAATGTGAAAAGCATAGATTTTCAGGTAATAATGCATTTATAATTATTTATATATATATATATATATATATATATATATATATATATATGTGTGTGTGTGTTTATGAACGTTAGCTATAACAAAATTACACATTTGTTATTTTCTTGATTCATTATTACTTTGTTTTTATAATAAATTCATTGATTTTTTGCAGTAAATGTTTTTTTAATTAATGTATTTATACATTTTGTTATCTATAACAAAACACAGTATTTTTTAATAATCCTCTATTCATGTATTTAATAAAAAATAAATGCATTGATTATTTATCAGTAAATGTATTAAAATTAACATATACGTTTTGTTATCTATAACAAAATACATTTATTATTTTTAACAATAATAATGACTATATATTTATTATCTTTAACAAATACGACACACTTAATTATTTTGAATCAATTATTTCCTTATTTTATAATCAATTAATAAATGCCTTGATTATTAATCAGTAAATAATACATTTAATAAATAATACATGAATGCAAGCTATAACAAAATTATGCATTAATTATTTTTATTAATTATCTATGACTTATTTTTTTAAATAATACATGCATTGGTTATTTTGCAGTAAATATGTTTAACAACTACTTTTTTGTGAACTATTTTTAAAATTATTTTTAATAAATGTATATTTGTAATTTTTAACAAAATGACACATTTATTATTTTTAATAATCATTGATTTCATTTAATAATAAATGGCTGAATAATTTATCAGTAAATAAATGCATTGATTTATAAATGTTAGCTATAACAAAATTACAAAATTTTTATATCTTTATTTTTATAATAAATGCATTGATTATTTTGCAGTAAATATGTTTAACAATTAATCTATTTATAAATTTTGTTAACAATTTTTTAAATTATTTTAAGTCGTATATTTAAATATTTAAATTGTAAAAATTTAATTTAATTTGTAATCTTTAACAAAATGCACATTTATTATTTTTACGAATCATTTATTTCATTTAATAATAAATTAATAAATGCCTTAATTGTTTATCAGTAAACAAATGCATTTATTTATTATCAGTAAACAATACATTTATAAATAAATGTATTTATAAATGTTTAACAAAAGTATAACAAAAATATTTTTATAAATATCTTTATTTTTATCATAAATGTATTAATGATTTTGCAGAAAATAAGTTTAACAGTTCATCTATTTATAAGTTTTGTTAACAATTTTTACAATTATTTTTAATAACTGTATATTTATAATCTTTACCAAAATGACACATGTATTATTTTGAATGATCATTGATTTCTTTATTTCATAATAAAATAAAAAATATATATAAATGCGCATTTATTAATTTTAATAACCATATATAACTATATATTTATTATCTTTAACAACATGACACATTTATTATTTTAATAATCATTTATTTTATTTAATAATAAATTAATAAATGCCTTAATTATTTATCAGTAAACAATACATTTATAAATAAATGTATTTGTAAATGTTAGCGACAACAAGTTTATTTTGATTAATATCTTTATTTTATAATAAATGCATTGATTACTTTGCAGTAAATATTTTTTAAATGAATGTATTTATAAATTATCTATAACAAAACACATTTATTATTTTTTAAAAATTACAAAAAGCATTGATTATTGGTAAATATGTTTAAAAATGAATGTATTTGTAAGTTTTGTTGTCAATATGTTGCTTTATTTTATAATAAATGATTGTTATCGTTAACAAAATATCACCTTTATTATTTTTAGAACTCATTTATTTATTTATTTTTCATATATAAGTAAATAATAAATTACTAAATAAATGTATTTATAAATGTGTTCTTTATAACAAAATGACACATTTATTATTTTAAAAATGCATATATTACCTTGTTTTTATAATATAATCATATTATGTATAGATTGTATAATATAATCTATACAAAGCACAATAAGCTTTTCAGTTTCGTATAAACTTCTGATATTTGTAAAACCTTCTCCATTTCTTAAAGCGTAAAAATGGCTTTGCATTTGAGCAGTATGTTACTCAAACAAGCCTAAAATCCGTCTCTAAAGGCCTTCTGTTTTTCATTGAGGCTTGTATCTCAGTTACAGCACTTTCATTATGTCTGTGGGTTTTGAGCTCTGTGTTTAGCCCATGTGGCCCGTATAGGCAGCACGCTCATGATTACAGACCATCTTGGGTGATGAGTTTTGTGGGCTCATCGGGGGTTAAGATTGATCCTTGAATTGCAATAGCGGGACAGCACAAGTGCCCCCTTCAACCCCAAGAGAACAGTATGCTAAAAAAAGTCAGCAGTACTTAATGTATGACAGCATTTTATTGATTTTTACAACCGTTGTGAAGGTAACAAACAGCTTGGGGTGTACAAATTAAAACACATTTGCACTTCTCTCTCCCCCTGTCTCGGGTGCTAAAATTAAACCCGAGAGCTTCAAATGGGAATTTCCATTCGACAGTTATATTTAGACACTTGCATAATTTAGTAATAACTGAAATAATTGCATTGCTTTCAGCTCTTTGATGTATTTAATTGAATTAAAAATGAAAACGCCACAACTTGTACTATCCGAAAGCGAAGCTGCGTATTAAATCTTGAAGATAAGACGAGTGCAATATAAGACTGACTAAGAGTTACATCAGCATACTTGAATCTTGTGGAGTCAGATGTTAGATAACATCGATACATTCTCATCAGAACCATATGTGACATCATTTCGGTGTCACAGACTCAGAGAATCCGTCCTGCTAGCCACGGCAACGCTAATTTATGACTAGCGTCTAATTAAGGTGCAGCGTCTGGGGTTTTGTGGATATTGGCTCTGGGGGAGGTTTAGCGCATGGAAAAAAATTAAATAAACACTAAAATAAAGCATAGCAAAGTATGCAATTGATATATTTAGATATTACAACAGTAATTTACAACTAGTTTGTAATTAAAGTGAAGTGTCTGAGGTTTTGTAAATATTGACTCAAGGGGAAATGTAGTCTGCGAAAATAAATAAATCAATGAAATAGAAGTATATATGTATTAATGAAGAATATGTGATCTGTCTATCTATCTATCTATCTAAACTATATATTATAGTATACGCTAAAATTAGATTTAAATATAAATATATAGTACAGTAATGTGGTAATTATATATACAGTCAAGCCCAAAATTATTCATACCCCTGACAAATTCTGACTTAAAATTACCAGCAAGTTTTTTGTTTTTTGTTTTTTGACCGGAAATGACACAGGCTTCTCCCAAAAGATAATAAGACGATGTACAAGAGGCATCATTGTGGGAAAAAAAATATTACTCATCTTTTATTTACATTTGAACAAAAAGTGTCATGTCCAAAATTATTCGTGCCCTTCTCAATAATCAATAGAAAAGCTATTGGCTATTACAGCAATCAGACGCTTCCTATAATTGCTGAGCAGCTTTTTGCATGTCTCCACTGGTATTTTTGCCCATTCATCTTTAGCAATGAGCTCCAACTCTTTCAGGTTGGAGGGTCTCCTTGCCATCACCCTGATCTTTAGCTCCCTCCACAGTTTCTCAATTGGATTTAAGTCAGGACTCTGGCTGGGCCACTGCAAAACGTTAATGTTTTGCTGTGTGTTTTGGGTCGTTGTCGTGCTGAAATGTCCACTGGTGCCCAAGGCCAAGTTTCTCTGCAGACTGCCTGATGTTGTTGTTGAGAATTTTGATGTATTGCTCCTTTTTCATGGTGCCGTTTACTGTGATTAGGTTTTTATGCCAAATGAAGGCTACATCATTGTGGCCAAACAATTAAAATTTTGTTTCATCTGACCATAAAACAGAAGACCAGAAGTCTTCTTCTTTGTCCAGATGAGCATTTGCAAAGGCCAAGCGGGCTTTTGTGTGCCTTATCTGGAGAAGTGGTGTCCTCCTTGGTCTGTGTTCGTGGAACCCAGTGGTGTGCAGTGTCCGTTGAACTATCTGCCTTGAGATGGTGCCACCAGCAGAGCCCAGATTCATCAGGATGGCCTTGGTGGTGATCCTTGGATTCTTTTTGACCTCTCTCACTATCCTCCTGGCCAGCACAGGTGTCACTTTTGGCTTCCGACCACGTCCTCTGAGATTTTTCACAGTGCAGAATGTCTTGTATTTTTAATTAATACTTTGCACTGTAGCCACTGGAACTTCAAAACATTTAGATATGGTCTTGTAGCCCTTTCCTGATTTGTGAGCAGCCACAATGCACAGCCGCAGGTCCTCAGTGAGCTCCTTTGTCTTAGCCATGACTGTCCACAAACCAACAGCAGAGAGCTTCTGTTTTCCACCTGTTGAGTTGATTAAAACAGCTGTTCCCAATGAATCAGGGTAATTAGGATGCTTTAGAACAGCTTGGACTATTTGGAATGGTATAGAACTTTGGATTTTCCCATAGACTGTGACAGTTTGCAAAGGGTATGAATAATTTTGGACATGACACTTTTTGTTCAAATGTAAATAAAAGCTGAGAAGTATTTTTTTTTTTTCCAAAATGATGCCTCTTGTACATCGTCTTATTATCTTTTGGGAAAAGCCTGTGTCATTTCTGGTCAAAAAATAAAAGTAACTTTAAGTCAGAATTTGCCGGTAGTATGAATAATTTCGGGCTTGACTATATATAAATATATGTAATTATATATGTATACAGTAATAGAGAGAACATTTGTAGATTTGCCCACTGACAAAGAAATTATCAGTCTATAATTTTAATGTTAGGTTTATTTGAACAGTGAGAGACAGAATAACAAGAACAAAAAAAATCCAGAAAAACACATTTCAAAAAAGTTATAAATTGATTTGCCTTTTAATGAGTGAAATAACTATTTGACCCCTTTGCAAAACATGACTTAGTACTTGGTGGCAAACCCCTTGTTGGCAATCACAGAGGTCAGACGTTTCTTGTAGTTGGCCAGCAGGTTTGCACACATCTCAGGAGGGATTTTGTCCCACTCCTCTTTGCAGATCCTCTCCAAGTCATTAAGATTTTGACATTTGGCAACTCGAACCTTCAGCTCTCTCCACAGATTTTCTATGGGATTATGGTCTGGAGATTGGCTAGGCCACTCCAGGACCTTAATTGTGCTTCTTCTTGAGCCACTCCTTTGTTGCCTTGGCTGTGTGTTTTGAGTCATTGTCATGCTGGAATACCCATCCATGACCCATTTTCAATGCCCTGGCCTTGATGGTACATGGCCCCATCCATCGTCCCTTTGATGCGGAGGAGTTGTCCTGTCCCCTACGAAGAAAAACACCCCCAAAGCATGTTTCCACCTCCATGTTTGACGGTGGGGATGGTGTTCTTGGGGTCATAGGCAGCAGTCCTCCTCCTCCAAACATGACAAGTTGAGTTGATGCCAAAGAGCTTGATTTTGGTCTCATCTGACAACAACACTTTCTCCCAGGTCTTCTCTGAATCATTCAGATGTTCGTTGGCAAACTTCAAACGGGCCTGTACATGTGTTTTCTTGAGCAGGGAGAGCTTGTGGGCGCTGCACGATTTTAGTCTTTCACGGCTTAGTGTGTTTACCAATTGTTTTCTTAGAGACTATGGTCCCAGCTGCCTTGAGATCATTGACAAGATCCTCCTGTGTAGTTTCTGGTCTGATTTCTCACTGTTCTCATGATCACTGAAACTCCACGAGGTGAGATATTGCATGGAGCTCCAGAGCGAGGAAGATTGACAGTTATTTTGTGTTTCTTCCATTTGAAAATAATAGCACCAACTGTTCTCACCTTTTCGCCAAGCTGCTTGTCGATGGTCTTGTAGCCCATTCCAGCCTTGTGTACGTCTACAATCTTGTCCCTGAAATGCTTGGACAGCTCTTTGGTCTTGGCCATGGTGAAGAGTTTGGAATCTGATTGATTGATTGCTTCTGTGGATAGGTGTCTTTAATACTGGTAACAAACTGAGATTAGGAGCACTCCCTTTAAAAGAGAACACCTAATATCAGCTCATGACCTTTATAAAAGACACCTAGGAGCCAGAAATCTTGCTGATTGATAGGGGATCAAATACTTATTTCATTCATTAAAATGCAAATCAGTTTCTAACTTTATTGACTGATCATTTCTTTGTCAGTGGGCAAATGTACAAAATCAGCAGGGGATCAAATATTTTTTCCTCAATATCTTGTAGCAAATCCCATAGCAGAGTCAGT
>NC_133367.1:24587900-24644073 GCF_049309525.1 Garra rufa | reverse complement strand
CGTAATGCTGATTTGTGATTATACCCTGTGGTGCCGCTTTGATATGGGTTATGAGGGGTGTAATTAACAAGGTGATTATGTGGTTTTCCGTGTTTCATGTTTGTTCATCGCGTGTGTGTTCAGAGGACACGTGCACACGCACAAGTCGCCCGAGCCGTGTAATTAAAGCATATGGCTGGTAGACGATCCTTGTGACACGAGACCCCACTGACTGAACATACCTAAAGGAGTAGGGTTTTAAAAAGCCCCAGGCTATTAAATGTACATCAGAACAACTCAATTGGAAAAAAATTAAAGAAATGCCAGCAAGGAAGAAGTCACTGACCACGGGAGAATAAAAAAAAAGAAAAGGCACTGAAACGTAAAACACGTGATTGCATGAAAAAGCCCCTGGGTTTTAGTTCAGTTACAACTAATCCAACAGCCCCTTCTGCTGGTAGACCTAAGTGTTGAAACATGATTTTTGGGCCATACAGCATCTGTGTTTCTCTGCTATTGCACTTTGATTGTACATCATTATATTATACGGCTACACTTAATACTTGATTCTGATTGGTCAGTCACCACATTCCAAAGTAGGCCTATATTAATCCCTATAATAACCAGTAAAAACTCATCTGGGTAAATGCATTCGGGGCTAGCCTATGCTCTTACTAAAAACATTGTTTTCTTAAAGGAGTAGTTCATTTTCAGAACAAAAATGTACAGATAATGTACTCACCCCCTTGTCATCCAAGATGTTCATGGCTTTCTTTCTTCAGTTATTATTAAGAAATTTTTGAGTTAAACATTTCAGGATTTCTCTCCATATAATGGACTTCTATGGTGCCCCCGAGTTTGAACTTCCAAAATAGGGCTCTAAACGTCACAACTGAGGAAAGAAAGGTCTTATCTAGCAAAACAATCGGTTATTTAAAAAAAATAAGCGGGATATCCAGCCGGTTGTAATAGCACAATAAAGCCCGACGCAAAGCAAATTGTGTTGCCAAGTTGAGCTACTTTAACACTGTTGATAAAGAGCCCGTTCAAAACGTGACTGGGCTAGTTGCAATTGAGCAGGTTTTGTTGTAAAAAAAAATTCATGCCAAAATCATTAGGATAATAAATAAAGATCATGTTCCATTTAGATATTTTGTAAATTTCCTACCATAAATATATTAAAACCTAAGAACTTAACTTTCTCAAACATTTTGATTTTTTTTTGCCTTAGTTGTATCTCAGCCAAATATTGTCCTATCCCAACAAATCATACACTAATGGAAAGTGTATTCAGTTTTCAAAGTATGTATAATACTCATTTAAAAAAAAAAAAAAGACCCACATATTATATGTTTTTAACATAAACTTGTGTGTATTTGACAGTTTTAGCGCACAATAAGACATGAAAGAGATCTATCACTGCTATCCAGTGATTTCATGTTTTTACGACTGGTGTAACGTGTTCACGTTTTTTCACCAGAAGCCTGGATGTTGCATCTTGTTGTTTATAGTCAGGTAAGAGATGATTAATTCCAATATACTGAGAATTAATTACAATAATCCAGCCTTGATGTAATAAGTGCATTAATTGTACCACATATGCGACGTGGTACTTTCATGAGCACATGTCGAAGACTGACACAGAAGAAAACAAATGATTGAATAAAGTCATTATTTATTTTATTTTTTTTGTGCACCTTTTCTTTTCATAGCTTCATAACGTTACAGTTCAACCACTGATGTCACATGGACTATTTTAACCATGTCCTACTACCTTTCTGGGCCTTGAACGTGTCAGTTGTGTTGCTGTCTTTGCAGGGTCAGAAAGCTTACAGATTTCATCAAAAATTTCTTGATTTGCGTTCGAAGATGATCAAAGGTCTTACAGATTTGGAACAACATGAGGGTGAGTAATTCATGAAAGGATTTTCATTTTTGGGTGAACTATCCCTTTAAAAAAAATTAAAAGACATCCATGACATGATCCCTAACTATTGAACCCAGAGGGAGCATATAAAACAAGTTACTTAAACCAACAGCGCCATCTGCTGTTAATAAGTAGGATTTCAAGTGTTTTGGGGGGCACTATTACCATAACTATATGTGACCCTGGACCACAAAACCAGTCATAAGGTTAAATTTGACAAAACTGAGATTTATACATCATATGAAAGCTCAATAAATAAGCTTTCTATTGATGTATGGTTTGTTAGGATAGGACAATATTTGGCTGAGATACATCTATTTGAAATCAGAAATCTGAGGATGCAAAAAAATCAAAAAGACTGAGAAAATCACCTTTAAAGTTGTCCAAATTAGGTTCTTAACAATGCATATTACGAATCAAAAATTACATTTTGATATGTTTACAGAAGGAATTTTACAAAAAATCTTCATGGAACATGAACTTTACTTAATTTCTTAATGATTTTTGGCATAAAAGAAAAATCTAAAATTTTGACCCATGCAATGTATTTTTGGCTATTGCTACAAATATACCCCAGCGACTTAAGACTGGTTTTGTGGTCCAGGGTCACATATATAACTATAACAGTTCCTATCTTATCGACCTAAAAAATCGCAGCCGGTATTAGTACACGATATAACTATAGAAGTGTCAAGTTTTAAATAGGACAAATAACAAAACTCGTTGGTCATTTTTGAACACGATGCTATTGGTCTAATAGGATTCAATGATCTATGCTAAGCTATGCTAAAAGTGAAATCGCCAGAACAGGAGAACGGCTGAATGGATTTCAAAGCGGTAAAACTCAACTTATTAACTCGGGGAGAGTTCCTTTAAATCAATACTACATTTCACAAGTAAAACACTTACACTGTTTATTTGGTGGTCAGGTTTTACAATAAACACAACCCAATCAAAATCTTAAATAGGTAGTTGAACCAAAAGTTACAAAATATAATGATCACTACAAGGAAACGTTCTGACCTTAAAGGTTGTATCAGCGATTTCTAGCCTAAAACATAAAGTGTCAATTTCAGCTGACCTTTCTTCACGATCCGCTCGCTGCCTGCCCCATAAATTGTCTGTGAAAAAAACGCGTCTCTCTGGTCAGATATGCCAAAAAAAACAATTGGCGCTATCAACTATTCCACAGATAAACAAACAGTGTTCCAACCAATCAGCGTCAGGGGTTTGGTGTTGTGGACTTTCGTACTGGTGCAGGGATGTGAGGGAGGCGGAGCGAAAGTCCACAACACCAAACCCCTGAAGCTGATTAGTTGGAACACTGTTTGTTTATCTGTGGAAAGGTTGGTAGTGCCGATTGTTTTTTTTGGCATATCTCGGACCCTAGGCTGACCAGAGAGACGCGTTTTTTTCACAAACAATTTATGGGGCAGGCAGCGAGCGGATCGTGATGAAAGGTCAGCTGAATTTGACACTTTATGTTTCAGGCTAGAAATCGCTGATACAACCTTTAATAAGAGAACAGTTTAAAAATCAAAATTGCATTATACAGTTTTATTACAATTTTAGTACATCCCGAAGGGAAAATGAAAATTGAGAAAAATCGTTTTGGCCGAGAACGCAAGCAGCATGTGTGGTAACATTGCTGCTGATTTTGCTCTGAAAGCACCCAGTCGAAAATCCACAGATATTTATTTCGTCCAGCTGACTTTGGGAATGTCGTAATGCTCTGTCAGTGTATCCAGGTGTCTGTTGAAATCCTGTAACACACACAAAAAAGATGTTATTCACACGCAAAAAAAACACAGAACACCTAAAATATTGATATCTATTAGCAGCGACAGACTTACCTCAACTCTTCTCTTGTGTGTTTTGGAGGCCTTCTTTAAAATCCTTTCCATTTGCTATTTAAAAAAGTTACAAAGAGAGAATATTATTTTACAAATATAACTCAAACCGCAAAAAGATTGTGTAGATTAGAAATTACGTGATTTCCTTACTCAGCATTTGAAATAATAAAAACTCAATGAATTACTTACTAATGAGCTCGTCTTATATGACAACTGAATAAAAACTATATATAGCTATACAAAATACATAATGCGCCATACCCTTTTCTCTTGTATTTTGTCGAATGCCATCTGTGCTGGTGTCCTTTTATCAACATAAACTTTCTTCGTTTCTTCTTCATTTTGACTGGTCAAAACCTGCTCCTCTAAACGCTTCCTTTCCTTGTCCTTCTTCTTTTTCCTATGGAAAACAAGAAAGAAAGTAATTTATAACCAATAACCTGAAACAACAGTCGCATAAAAACACAGAGCTAGCATAACAGCTAACGGCTGTCGTGAAGGCAACGCCTTCCGATAACAAAGCTAAAACACATATCTAAATATTAAGATAAGCAAATACATACTTTTTACTTGCTAAAGAGACTCCTTTTAGTTTCAAAGAGCCTGTTTGGACCGTGTTGTACTCCGACATTTTAGCGAGCGTCTGAATCGATCAGCTTTCGACCAAACAGATGATGTTTATCATTAGCCTCGGTTTTACCGCCCTCTAGAGGACATAAGAGACTGTTGTTTTTTTTACTGGAGAAGTGTTTTTACTTCAGTTTCTCTTATGTTTTGCACCTACGTTGCTTATAAATTATTGTTATACTGCTTGATATAGAACGTTATTGGAAACAGTGAAGTTTGAGCCAACAGGGCTACATTTTGGATCTAAACTGTGCGTAAAGTGCGCATGCGTGTTGCCGTTTCACCCGGAAGTACGCATCTCATACATGTACTGTTCAGACAGCATGGTGGAAGATCTGAGGAGGCATAATGGCATATTGTGTACTTCATTCTTTTAAGAGGATAAACTTGCCTGTTCTTAATGCGTGTAACGAGCTTTTTGTTACCACTCTTCGGATTCAGTCCCGTAGTTATGCTGTCAAGAAACCAGGTAAGGTGTGTTTTTGTAACGGTGCGCTTTTGTATTTGTAGCTGTACAATGTCAACATTAACCTGCGACTTCTGACCTTGTGGGAACAATTTTTAAAACGTTATGAATTTGTCTAATTGTGTATATTTTATATTCATATTTCATTTAACATTTGTATATTGTAAAATATTTGAATAGCTATTTTATGAAATATTCTTGTCTTTTTTAGCTGTCAAAGGCAAGGGTAAAGGAATGGTAAAGGAAGTTTTTAAGGGTCCAGACGTTTGTAAGGATCCGGTAAGACTTTGCACACATGCAGTTGGAGTCAATGTCTTTAAACAAGGCGAGGACCCTCTTATTAAACCCAAGGAGGAATATCCTGAATGGTATGATTTGTGCTGTTATGTATTTATTTATGGTAGAAAAAAACACATTTGTGACTTTTTACCTCACAATTCTGACTTTCCTCACAATTGCTTATGAACGTATAATTGCGAGTTTATGTCTTGCAGTCTACACTTTTTTTTTTTTTCAGAATTTTGAGTTGAGAAAATTTTTTAAATTTTCTCTCCGAATTTTGAGTTGACATCATATATTTTTTACCTTATTTCTCAGAATTCTGAATTTACATCTCATAATTTTGACTTTTTCTCAGAATTCTGAGTTTACATCGTATATTTTTAACCTTATTTCTCAGAATTCTGAATTTACATCTCATAATTTTGACTTTTTCTCAGAATTCTGAGTTTACATCGTATATTTTTAACCTTATTTCTCAGAATTCTGAATTTACATCTCATAATTTTGACTTTTTCTCAGAATTCTGAGTTTACATCTTGTAATTTTGACTTTTTCTCAGAATTCTGAATTTACATCTCATAATTGTGACTTTCTCTCAGAAATTTGAGTTTACATTGTATATTTTTTTAACCTTATTTCTCAGAATTCTGAATTTACATCTCATAATTTTGACTTTTTTCCCTCATAACTTTTAATTTACGTCTCAGAATTCTGAATTTGGAGCTCACAATTTTAAACTTTTTTTTCCCCTCACAATTCTGACTTTTTCTTCTCACAATTGCTTATGAACTTATTATTGCGTGTTCATATCTTGCAGTCTTGACACTTTTTCTCAGAATTCTAAATTCGCATCTCATAATTTTGACTTTTTCCTCTCAGAATTCTGAATTCCCATCTCATAATTTTGACTTTTTGTCAGAATTCCTTTGCATCTCGTAATTTTGACCTTTTTTTCCTCAGAATTCCGATTTTACATCTCATAATTTTGAACATTCTTTTTAGAATTCTTTTGCATCAAATAATTTTGCCTTTTTTTCTCAGAATTCTGAGTTTTACGGTGCCCGCCAGGGGACACCTTCGGTTCACTTATGTTTGTCGTGGCCACGACATATAAACTCGTGGGAACATCATATTATGTTGTGGCCACGAGATATTAATTCGTGGGAACATCATATTAACTCGTGGGAACGTGATATTATGTCGTGGCCACGACAAACATAAGTGAACCGAAGGTGTCCCCTGGCGGGCACCGTAGAGTTTAGATCCCGTGTTTTTAATTTTTTTTTCCTGAATTTTGAGTTTACATCTTGCATCTGTGACTGTTTTCTTGGATTACTGCATTTATATTTTGCTATTCTGACCTTTGTTCTTAGAATTTTAAGTTTACGTCTTGCGAGATTAACTGTTTTTTCTCTGAATTTTGAGTTTATCAAATTGTGTATCACACAATTCAGTTTTTTTTCATAATTAAGTTGATATCTTTCAATTCCAAACTTTTTTTTTTTAATTCTGAGTTTATATCTTGCTAATTGAGACTTTTTTTTCTTTTTTTCTCTTCTCTCTAAATTCTATGGAAGCTTATTTCTGCCACTGAATAAAAAATTAAAAAGGTAATTGCGACTTTTTATCTCACAATTCTTACTTTTTTCCTCAGAATTGCATAATATAAACTCACAAATGCAAGACTTTTTTTTCTTAAAATTCAGACTTAATAACTTGCAATTCTGAGAAAAAAATTGGAATTGTGAGTTTATATCTCGCAATTCTGAGAAAAAAGTTGTGAGTTTGTATCACACAATTTCTAGGAAAAAAAAGTCAGAATTGTGAGAAGTAAACTCACAATTGCAAGAAAAAAGTTGCAATTACATTTTTTTATTCAGTGGCGGAAAACGGGCTTCCATAAAATTCTGAGTTTACATCTTACAATTCAGGGTTTTTTTTTGGTTTGTTTCCACCACTGAATTAAAAATGAAAAAAGTAATTTTGTCACAATTCAAAAGTGTATATCTTACAATTCAGACTTCCATTCCTCCGCAGAAAAGAATAAATGTATTAAAAAATATTTTTTATCCCACTGCAAAAATAATCTTTCATATTTATTGCATCTCAAATTAACTATGAAAAATACCATGCTTGTAACTTGTTGTCCCACACCCTCAGGTTGTTTCAGTTAGACCTCGGTCCACCCAAAAAGCTCAACGAGCTGGAACCAGACAGTCGGGAATACTGGAAGCTTTTAAGGAAAGAGCACATTTGGAGACATAATAAACTGCATAGAGGCAAAAAGATGTAGTGTATGGACAGAATCATGCATCTTTGAGAGGAAGACCTCAGCAAACCTTTGCGTTCCCAGCATTCACAGGCGCAGATTGAGATGTTTCAGATATAGAGAAGTTGATCTTCTGTTCCAGTGTAACAAACAAATCAGCGCTGACAAAGATAAGCAAACTTGTTCAGTTTTGCTGGTTGTGTTGGTTCTACTGTCTCTAAGGATCAAGTGGTTGTATTGTTGTTGTCTTTCTGTGTTACTGTTAACACCATTGTGTTATTGTTCAAACTTCTGTCATATGAAAAATAAAATTCGAATGTGAATTGTCAAAAAAAGTTTTCTACTGTATTTGTTCTTTATGAAAATGAAATGTCAGAGTGTTAGAAGACTAATTGTCAACAAAATTATCTGTTTGTCTATCTGTATATCTAAGGTCAGTGGTTGGCTACATCTCTTTTTCAGCAGGAATGACTCGTCTACAAGATGATGCCTTGCTGCTATAGGTCGAGAGAAGGTGAAAGTAAAAATCTATTGCTGCAAGCGGTGGGAGTGCATGCAAATACATGTTAGAAAGAGGAACTACTGACTGAAAAAGACAGAACCGCTGCGGATGTTTACCATACTGATTTGCGGAGCTTGATAAGCACAGTCGCAGTAACTGATTCAAAGTGAGTTAAACGGATATTGAGTGTACGATTGACTAAGTATTGGTAAACCAAAGTGTGTATACTGAGATTATTCTTTTTTTTATATAAACAGCAGTATTTGTGCTGCAGTCGCTTGACAAGTTACGTTTTACGAAGCCGGGATAAAATCACTTCCTGGAGTCTAAAGTACTGTATAACAGGTAGGCTAAGTGTACTTTTGTGTACTGTTTGCCGGTTAAGTTTAGATATTTACATACTTTTCATTTTACACTTGACGTTTTTTAAAATGAAATCGAACATGAGCTAATCTGTGGTCTAAGCGATCTATATCGAGCTTTTCTAATCATGTTGGCAATGATGTGGTAGTCAACTGAAAGTTGTAATATATATCTTTGTGTTTGGTTATTTAAGCTTACAATTCGTAAAGCACCGACAAAGGTGTCGTATATGAAAAAAAAAATATAGGGTGCATTCGGTTCCGCATTTTGATGTTACTGTAGGCTATGTTGGGTTCTTCTTTTAATCCAGGAACGAAGTCAGCGTTATTTTAAAACGCGGATTAATTTTGGTTTATGTAGTGTTTTGAATACGATTTTTACAAAATAGTATAGGTTTGTAACGGCAACAATAAGGATGATAAAGTCTTTCACGAATCTAGATTAAAACACGTGTTCATGTGTACAGAAATGTAATTTGTATTACAAATGAGTTTTTGAAAAACGTCGCATTTTCCACAAAATTTAGATTTAATAACTTTATGAATGTCAAGATCAAGATTATTATTAGTGTTATTCCTTTTACTTCTATTATTTGATATATCACCAATTTTTCATTTGGTGGGCAAACGTGTTTCAAGAATTGCAGCATTAAAACTGGAATTTTTCCGAGACATTTTGTCCCTTTAATTCCCCCCCAAAAATACCAGTATGGAGTAAGGGGTTTTTAATGGTTTTGATATTTGTTAATATTGGTTAAGAGACTAGACATTGATCACAGCTTCCCTTTTTGTGATAGGGTTTGGGTGTTAGTGTAATAACATGTTTGTTAGGAAATTCATGCACTGTTTGGGACATAGTTCTGTAAACGTTTGGTTTGGGAAGTTGATTCATAGTTTATTTTTTAAAAAAGACCATGAAAGTAGGGACCACAGAAACCTATCATGGAAATTACATTGCATTTTATTAAACAACTGAAAGCTAGATCTTAAAGGGATAGTTCACACAAAATGGAAATTTTGTCATTAATTACCCTCATGTAGCTCCAAACCCGTAACACTTCAGAACACAAATTGAGGTATTTTTGATTAAATCCAAGAGCCCTCGACGCTACATAGACAGCAACGCAACTAAAATGCTCAGTAAAATTGTCTATGTGACATCAGGGGTACAACTGTAATTTAATGAAGCTACAAGAATATGTTTCTTTGCACAATGAAAACTAAAATAACTACTTTATTCAGCAATTTGTCTTCTCATCCCATCTGCTGCGAAACACCACCATTGTGGAGAGTAACATGAAGAATTGTTGAATAAAGTTATTTTAGGGTTTCTCGTAGCTTCGTAAAGTTATGGTTGAACCCCTGATGTCCTTGCTAGATTTCTAGACCTGGGAACATTTCAGTTGTGTTGCTGTCTATGGCGTGTCAGAAAGTTCTTGGATTTCATTGGAAATAGCTTAATTTGTGTTCCCGAAGATGAATGAAGTTCTTACAGGTTTGGAACGACATGAGGGTGAGTGATTAATGACAAATTTTCTGGGTGAACTAATGACCAATGTAAATAAACCTCTTGTGCTTTCATTTTCAGATAATCATTCATCAAGTTATGGACGACAAGAATTTGGGTGTAGAAACACTGAGCGAGGTGGCGTTAAACAGACTCGGATACATGCTAGACAATCTAGAGTGTGGTTGGAGACAGCTGGCAAAAGCAGTGGCCGAACATGAAAAGTTCTGCTATAGGTAGGTGTGTTATAGACTAAATTGTGTGGAATAGCGAACCAATATCGTGCATGGTTATGACCAGTTCACAATTAATAAATCTACTTCTTTGTAGTGAAAAAGAGCTGACTGACTGCTCTCTCAAAGTGCTAAGTCCACATGGCAGTCCTGGACGATACCTGCTTGCCCTCCTTGCAGATAGAGGGTGTACCTTGGATTTCCTGCTTCAGTGCCTGAAGAAAATTGAGCACCGAGAGGCTGTTGGATTTCTTACCACACATGGTAGCTAAATATAACAAAAACCTGATGATGTAATATAGAACAGGTTCACCAATCTCACTCTGGTGTGCCTTTGCGGTTTGGTAACCGAAAGGCCGAAGAGGGTGAGTCATATCACTGAGGTGTTGTTTGTGTTTTTAAGTAGTGATGGAGCAGATTGATATTACACTTCAGCCACAGAGTCAGCGGGTACCAGAGGGGAGTACCATAGTTCTGAGCTGCAGAGCAGTTGGACCTGTGGAGCTCACCTACCAGTGGTTCAAAGCCAAAGATGAGGTCTGGTGTACCAAATTTCTAACTGAATCTACTGATTTGAAGTATTATCCTTAGTCTGGTTCATGTTTCATGGTAGGTGCCAGGAGGCAATAGCCCAGAGCTGGTACTGAATCCTGTTAGTCCAGCTCAACAGGGCCCTTACATCTGCCGTGTAAGTTCTGGGGAAAAGTACGTCTTCTCCAACTGGGCCCATGTACGTCTAGTGAGGTCTGAAGGTGCAAGTGCAGGCATGTGAAGATTTCGCTTTAAGTTGAGTCTGATATGAATCAGATTTCCTTCATCCCTGATAAATTACATCAATTGCAGGTTCCAGCAGTAGCTACTTCCCTTCATCAGCAAGTGGGCTGTATATAACTCAGCAACCTAGGACTGAAGTGTTGATGGAGGGAGACACTCTCTATCTCGAATGTGCTGCTCAGGCCAACCCGCCTCCCCGGTTCCAGTGGTATCTTAACAAACAGCCAATGCCAAACTGTACTAGAAGCTTCTTAAAGGTACTCATGAAAGTCTCACAGTTAAATGCGTAGAAAAATTCATTTGAATTTATTGACTTGGGCATCTGTATGGGCTTGTCCACAGATTCCGTGCATAACCACAGCAGACAGAGGTATATATACTTGCAAGGTTTACAACCTCTATCATGAAGCATGGAGTGATCAGGTCCAGGTAAACATTGGTAAGGCACTTGAGACAAAATTATGCATAATTGTTCTCTTAAATATAAGTGAAATAAATCAATATAGCATGGCCTGTTTTTACACAGGTCCTGGTTCCTTTTCTGAAGTTTCATGGGAAATGCCTAAAGTAGGTAAGCATCTGTTTGAATGTACGATTTTAGCACATCAGCCCTGTCCCAAATGGCACCCTAAACCCTCACAGTCTTCCTCTGAGTCCGCACTGTCATGATGTTCCGCCGCTTTGACTGTCAGGTAGAAGTCTGCTGCGGAGCTCGCCCCAGTTATGGGTTTGGCAGAAGTGTGTATCGAGGGCAATCGTGAGCACCCTTTCAAATGCTAAAATGACAAATGGGACACCCTTTGGTCTTGTGGACTTAAAGAACACACGCACACTGTGGCCATTGTAAGTCCGCAAGTCTGGAAGTGCACATGAAGTGTGCTATTTGGGACAGGGCCTTCTGCTGATGCTTTCTTGTCACTCACATGCACCTTACCTTTTACAGGTACTTCTGTTGCGGGTCCAAGGCAAATGGTTGATTGTTGTGGTAAGTGATAGGCCAGGGGTGTCCAAACTTGGTCCTGGAGGGCCACTGTCCTGCAGAGTTTAGCTCCAACCCTAATTAAACACACTTGAACCAGCTAATCAAGGTCTTACTAGATATGCTGGAAACTTTCAGGCAGGTGTGTTGAGGCAAGTTGGAGCTAAACTCTGCAGGACACCAACCCTCCAGAGTTTGGACTGCGGAAGTGTGGTGGTTACTCTTGGCATTTCTTGTAAAGATCTGCTATGTTAATCTTGTTGCTTTAACAATTTATAGCCACTGATAAAGTAGCACTGCTTATTGGGAACATGAACTACCTGCATCACCGGCAGCTGAGAGCCCCCATGGCGGATGTGCATGAGTTGACAAACCTTCTACGCCAGTTAGACTTCAAAGTCGTCTCTCTGCTAGACCTCAACTGGCAGGAGATGCACAGTGCTGTTACTGAGTTCCTGCTGCTGTTGGATCGAGGCGTTTATGGTTAGTTCCTTTTGCATCATTTGGATTTGTCCAATCGCAGGAATAGGCAATGTTGGTCCTGGAGTGGCGATGAGTTTAGCTCCAACCCTGAAAAAACCTCACCTATCCCTAAGGTGCATTCCAAACGGGATATATCACTCTCCGAAGGGCACTTTGGAGTGAAAACAGTCATGGCCACTATATTAAAGGATCATTCAAACCAAAGTGCTCAAAACTGGCCACTTCAAAGAGCCCTTAAAATTCGAAGGGTACAACTGATGGACACTTGGGGTCCCCATGATTCTTTGCACAAGGAAGTTGTTTGGTGTCACACCCTGCGTTCCATTCGGAAGAGCTTATCTCTATGCCCTAATCCTTTCAAAGGGTTTACCCTCTGGAGTGAGAGCAGGAAAGTGGGTCCCCAGGAGCAGGGTTGAGGGCCTATGGATTTAGGGCATAGGGATGAACCCTTCAGAATGGAAAGCAGGGTTAGTAATTCTGGACACCTTAATTAGCTTGTTCTGGTGTGTTTTATTTGGGTTGGAGCTAAACTCTTCATGACAGCGGTACTCCAGGACCAACGTTGCTTATCCCTGAACTATAGAGAGTTATGCAGTTACTATGTCTGGGGTGGTTATCGTCTGTCCTGGAGAGCCACTGTCCTGCAGAGTTTTGCTTTAACCTTAATTAAACTTTGACTAAATCCTTAGGCCTTAAATACCTTGTTCAGTTTTGTTTGATTAGAATTGGAGCTTTACTCTGCAGGACTGTAGCTCTCCAGAACTGATGTTGGCCACCCCTGTACTAAGTCCTGTACATCCTGATTGGTTGTTTATTACATTTGGATCATTTTATCCATGTCTACAATTTCAAGGTCTGTTGTACTTTGCTGGTCATGGCTATGAAAACTATGGGAACAGTTTCATGGTACCCATTGATGCTCCAGCCTCCTATACCTTCAAGCAATGCCTCTGGGTGCAGGACGTGTTGCAACGCATGCAAGAGCGCCAGACGGGACTTAACGTCTTTCTTCTGGACATGTGTCGGAAACGGTGAGGTTTGATTTATAAGTTTTTTTTAGTTTATCATGCATGAAATTATACTCAAACCTGACTGCAGTTGTGTTGTTCATACAGAAACCCAAATGACGAGATCATCCCACAACCTGGCCCCTTGAAAGTGACTGCAAACATAGTGTTTGGCTATGCAACGTAAGTCTAATGCAGGGATGCCCAAATTCGGTCCTGGAGGGCAGGTGTCCTGCAGTTTAGCTTCAGCTTGCCTCAAGATACTCGCCTGGTTCAGGTGTGTTTAATTATGGTTCGAGCTAAACTCTGCAAGATAGTGGCCCTCCAGGACCAAGTTTAGACACCCCTGGTCTAATCCAATGACATGCATTTTATTGACATCTAGAAGTTGATTGCAATCTTTACATTCTGGATTCAGGTGTGTTGATGCCGAAGCATTCGAAGTAAATAAAGACGATCTCTCTAATGGAATCTTCATGAGTTTCCTCAAGAAAAGACTAATGGAGCCAGAGAAGGTCACAGTCTTACTTGACAAAGTAGCAGAAGGTTTGGGGTTAAAGATGTTCAAATCATATTTGGTATCAACAAAAATGTTACAAAATGTTATTTTAATATAAATTTTAAGCTACATCTATGTCATGGGCTTCTTTCAAACAATTGATGACACCAAGCATGACCGCGTAGTTTTACAGATTCAGTGTCCATTGCAGATATGGGAAGGTGTGAAATCACTCGTGGTCGGCAGGCTCTAGAGCTGCGCAGTAATCTCTCGGAGCGCCGTGCCCTGACAGACAGCATTCAGGCTCCAGCATGCCAAGTCACAGCATCAACGCGGAACTTGCAGTGGGCCATTGCACATGGTGGGACCTTTTCGTTATAAAATCCTTAGGCAAAGCACTTTGGCTGTAGATAGACGTAATAATGATTTTGTGTAAATTGTTCCAGTCATCCCAGAGAGCCGCTGTATTCAGTTCGAATGTGGCGTCAAGGTACAGCTAGGTTTCGCTGCGGAATTCTCCAACATCATGATCATCTACACTCGGATATTGGAGACTCCTAAAGACATTGCGTACTGCTCTGCTCAGCTCTCTGACTTTACAGAGGTAAACTGACTTTCTTGATCTGCAAAGAATATATAGAGTTAGTCCTGCTTCGATTTGGAGTATCTTCAGTTGGTTGTTAAACACATAGCCAAAGACACATTCTTCTGTAGTCAGTTTTGATAATGATATAATTTCAGGGTTCTGAAGTAGACCTGAAGCACAGCAATCAGGAGAGTCTTCGCGAAGCTGGCAGCTTACTTCTGTCCATGGATGATCTACTGCCTCTGGAACAACCTCGGCTCTTCACTCGTATTAGTGCCCTGCAAAGGCTCAAGGTATAGTATGAGCACAATATAATACAGGGGTTGGTCAAAATAAGAAAACAACTGGGAAATAGCCAATATTCTTTGTTAAAGGAGAAGTTCACTCCCAGAATAAACATTTCCTGATAATTTGCTCACCCCCATGTCATCCAAGATGTTCAGGTCTTTCTTTCTTCAGTTGAAAGAAATGAAGGATTTTGAAGAAAACATTCCAGGATTTTTCTCCATAATGTGGACTTCAGTGATGGCCATTGGTTTGAAGGTCCAAATTCAGATTCAATGCAAATTATATACTTTATAACCACAAATGTTCATCTTGCACTACCTCTTTGATGTGCGCATGAGTGATGTAGGCAGAAGTACCGACCCATGTTTACAAAGCAAACATGCAAAGAAAGTCAAATGCCCTTTACAAAATAGTATAACAACAATGTCAGTCAATTCTAAGTTGGAGAACATTTTTGAACTGAAGTACACAGACAAAGAACTAAGCATGCATGACTTTTCCAAGAAGATTACAGAATGACAGAAAGCATGCATTCACATTGGAGAGCTAATGCAAGACAAGCATTTGTGGTAAAAAAAAGTATATACATTTTTATTTTTTTAAGAAAATGGACAATCGTTTCGTTAGCCCTTTCAAGCTGCATTGAAACAATTCAATTGCAATTTGGACCTTTAACCCATTGGCCCCCATTGAAGTCCATCATATGGAGACAATTCCTGGAATGTTTTCCTCAAAAACCTTAATTTCTTTGTGATTGAAAAAAAAATACATTACCATCTTGGATGACATGGGGGTGAGTAAACTATCAGGAATTTATTATTCTGGAGTGAACTGCCTCTTCCAACCATCTTAGAATAGATTCATCAACTTCAGAGTAGTCTCCAGTAAAAAGTCATCTATCAGTCAGTTGTTTTAGAGAAGTTGAGAAAGAAATATGCTTTTTGCTCTTTTCTCCAAACTGTCCATAGTGGTTTAATAATATTGAAGTCAGGTGATTTTCAGGTAATTTGTCTAACCAGGGCATAATTGTCATAATTGTAAAGACTGTTGTTCCTAAAACACTGAACAAACTGGGCTGTTAAGTTTGCAGGTGTTCTTGCAAAATGGACTTCTATGATTTGTTCTTTTTGAAACAAGACACCCATTTCACAAATAACAATTCCGGTATACTGATTTACAAACAAGATAGTATAGAAAATGAAAATGAAATGAAAATTTTGTCCAATCACTGTAAGGCATATCTTACTTGTTTTTTCCCTCGCAGAAAGAGCTCGCGTTTACTGTTTGTTTACACTACAAGTACACTAATCTGGACGAAGAGCTCTTGGAAGAGCAAAGGGTCAATGTAGGCAAACCATTAGTGTCTAAACTCAACCTCCACGAGCCACGACTCCCTCACACCTCCTCCTCTGACCTACACACATCCAGTATGATAGAGTCTTCATCCTTCAGTGAAAGCTTGAGAGCTAGCCTGCCTGACTTAACCTTTTCCTCCATCGGATCTACATCTACATCCTGGTCCTACTATGAGGGACCTATGGAATCACCCACATTTTCAAGCTTGAAGAATGAACCAGAGGAAACCACTTGTCTGGAGTTCCTTGAATCCGAAGAACCTCCCACCATCAAGAGTTTGCCTAGCGCCTCTTCTCAGGAACTCCCATTCAAATTTAGCAACTTACCAAATTCCCTTTAGCAGGAAAGTGTTCAAAGCTGCGGGTCTTGGATGTTACAGTATATATGTTACACTGTGATTTTATGGTATTCGCCCTGTCTGCCATATGTTATAGAAGCCTGTGAATGTAATGTAATTGAGAAAGTTGGCGTATTCTTACAGCTTACATTATGGTATTGTTGATAAATTTGCCAGTGCATTAAATTATACTATTTTGTATTTGTTTGGTTTTTCATTAAACTACACCACAAATGATTTTGTCTATGACAATGTTTGTAATGTATCTGTCGCCTACATTTTAACATGCTAAAAAAGAAATGGCCTACATAAATAAAACAATGCCAATATTACAAAATGTAACTTTAAAAGGTGAATCACTCATTATTCTAAAGAAACATTGTCCAACAGCAACACCAGCAGATACAGTTAAAGCGGAAGTCCATGTCTCTCTTGCCTCCCCTGAGTCCAATGAGTTTTAACAGACCCCCTAAACCGGGTTGCCAGGTTTTCACAACAAAACCCACCCAACTGCTACTGAAAACTAGCGCAATCACATTTCGAGGGGGTACCCCTGGTACAGTTCAGCAACCCCAACGTTATTGGGGTTGCTTCATGCGACAAATCTCGCCTTTTATGTTTGTGCGAAGACTAATTTAAAAAAGTAACCAATTCACTTTGATATAATTACTTTGTTACATCAAAATAAAACTTAAAATGGCACGAAAATGTGATCTGTGACCAATATTTATCAAGCTTTGATGACTGATGATCCGAAAAAGTCTAAATAGTTCAAATTTAATAATAAAAAAATATATATATAGCTTGGAATAAATGTAAAATACTCAAAACTAAAATCGAGTGAGATTCATACTTGGCTTTATATATATATATATATATATATATATAGAGAGAGAGAGAGAGAGAGAGAAATATTTGGTTAACCAAGAGAATGTGACTGGGATATGAATTTATATTTGATAAACTACTGATATCTAGCAATCAAAATTTGATAATAAATTTAAACAATACATTGCATGGATCAAATTTATTGATTTTTAAACCTTTTTTTATTTTATGCCAAATATCATTAGGATATTAAATAAAGGTCATGTTCCATAAATGTAAATTTCCTACTGTAAATATATCAAAACTTAATTTTTGATTAGCAATATGCTAAGAACTTCATTTGGACAACTTTAAAGGGGATTTTCTCAATATTTTGACTTTTTTGCCCCCTTAGATTCCGGATTTTCAAATTGTTGTATCGCTGCTAAATATTGTCATAACATACATCAATGGAAAGCTTATTTATTCAGCTTTCAGATGATGTATATTGTATAAAACTCAGTTTGAAAATAATGACTCTTATGACTGGTTTTGTGATCCAGGGTCGCATATGAGCAATTTAAATCGAATTATATCAAATTAACGATAACAAAATGCAATGTCTAATTATATAATGTACTACTCAAGATGTCTTTTAAACACTAAAAGACCAAGTAATGTAATTTTTGGAAAGAAAAGCTGAATATTATATCAGGTTCCCTCACTCTTTTCAAAATGTTCTTATAATTATCATCTGTTTATGTCAAATTCCATGAATAACTGACGAAACAGACTATTTTTATATATATTTATTCTATTTCTATTCCCACCTGTTATGTATTTCTTCGAATAGACGACAACTTGGAAAGTACCCGCACTTCTGTCAAACCGGCCCAGCTAAGATAACGTCTGTGCGCATGCGCCTGAAATCCAGCCAGACGCATGCGTAGAACACTAGTGGAGTGCGCCATTTTGCCTCGAGTGAGAAACGCTGTTTATCGCGCTCTGTCCAAAATTTCGTGAGTGTGCGCGGGGTAGAGAGAAAAACTCGTGCTTCTGCTTCCACCGTTACCTTCTCACAACTTGAAAACATGTCAGACTCTTCGACAGCAGATGTGGCGCCTGTGGAGGCGGGGGTTCGCAAATTATCGGAGCTGAGGGTGATCGATTTGAAGGCCGAGCTGAAGCGCCGAAACCTCGACATCAGCGGCAATAAGAGCTTGCTTTCAGAAAGACTCAAAAAGGCAAGAACCCCATATATATTCATATATCAATTTTTTTTGCAACTCTCTGCTATATTCAAATAAAAAGCATGCTTTGCATGGTCAGAGTTACTGGGATGGACGTTTACGCCAGCACATGTGCTGTTTATACTCGATTTGTGCAGTGTTTTTGCTGATGTGCATTGGATTATTTTGGTTAATTTGTCAAACTCATAAGCTTTCCTAACAAGTTTTGTTATGCACAGCTGTCTGGCGGTTACAGATATCAGACTTGCTTTGCAAGATGTTTTGAATTCATTGGTTACGTAATATGCAATGAATGAAGTGTAGGTTGTCATTGTACAGTAATGGATGGATTGTTGTGAAGATTTAAACAATAGGCAAATGGATGACATTTCTGCTTGTAGTTGACAATATAAATCATACTTTCACTTTCAGGCCATTGAGGAAGAGGGCGGCAATCCTGATGAGATCATAGTACACCTGGACATAACTCCTAAAAAAACAACACCTCGCCGAACTCCAAAAGGTACGAGTTTGTTTAATATTTATCTTCTTGTTTCAGCATCATTTACTACATTATCGTGTTTCACAAAGTTTATGATTCTCTCTACAGGAAAACGCCAAGATGAACCCGATGAACCTGAAGATGGCACTCTTGAGGAGGACTCTGTTGATGGCCAGGTGCTTCGTCATGTAAAGTTGTTGATGGAGGTTGGGTATTTTGCATAGGGTTAGTAAAACTAACTGCTGTGTTTACTTCCTTTAGGAGGACCCGGATGCTATTCCAGAGAACCTTCATGAGATGGACATTATGGACATGAATGTCCTGGATGAAGCTGATATGGGTAACGGAGGTGAGCCTGATGGAGACGAATATGACGAGGATGTCCTCGACACTTTGTCGAACGAAGAGAACGCAGGCGACCTGAGGGAGGATGATGCAAATAACCACGACACGGAGGATCTTGCTGAAGCTGTCATTAATAAATCTGAGGTGGAGGAGGTGAGGTTTTGAAAATTAGCCAGTAGGGACGTAACGGTATTATCAATATTGTGGTATCACTAGGGCTGGGCGATATGGCAAAAATGTAATCTCGATCATTTTTTTCCCATATTGAACGATAACGATATATATTTCGATATAAGCTGTTGATGTTGCCAGCTTTAAAATAGTATCCCAACAATGACTAAAGCCACAAAAATGAAAGGGTTCATTAAATTACATTTAAAGTATAGTTTATTAACAAAAACAGATTACAGATTTGGCCTTAAAAATTAAAACAACTTATTAAAATAAATTAAAAAAATAAAAGTTGTGACAGAGTATGGTAAATGAGAGTAAATGTACAAAATGTAAACATAAAATTATTGTAAAAACATAATTTTTAACACAATTATTTATTTATTTATTATTATTATTATTAACACAATTGTTTATTTTCTCTATTATAGGTTGAGCTATTTAGATTAGAGGCAACCACTGCATTTTGAAACAATCTACAGTATAAATAACAAAAAATTACGACACGGTTCTTTCTTAATCGTATTAAGTGCAGACAATTCAGCCATAATCTAAGTAGGCTACTCTCTAAATATTCAAAGTGCAAATAGAGACGGATATTTCAAGCATGATACAGAGCTATAGACATACACAACCTATCATAGCCTACATACTAATAACAGCCTAGATATGTCATGTAGCCTAATTTGCGTGCATTGGGGGGATTAAAATTGCTTTTGAATGCGCGTGCGTTTTTTGCTTTCGGTTTCAGTTTTAACAATCGCGCCAAACTCTCAGCTGAGCTAAGAGTCACTTTTCAGATAGTCAAACCACTTATATAATGGAATTCGTGCTACCTTTTTTGTCGACAATTTCAACATCTTTGGATAATAACTCGAAGTTAGTTTCACTTTCGTCGCTGCTTCCTCTCTTTTTTTTTTGTCGTCCTGGTGTTAAGTTTGCTTCGCAAAGTGCGGTAGGAAAGGAACTTTGTACTTTGACGTGCACACGCACGCTGTACGCTGATTGGCTGTTGTCGCATATTTCTGCTGTGTGATTGGCTCTTAGATTAATCCATATCGAGCAAAAAATGTCTAGAGCCTATCATCGTTATTAACATAAATTTTATCGTGATTCGATATGATATCGTTTATCGGCCCAGCCCTAGGTATCACTATAATACTGTGGTCACATGATGATATGAAATGATAGGTCTTCCGGGTGAGAAGTGTAGTTTTTACAATATATTTAAAGATCTGATTCTAACATAAAAGGTCTTTAAAATTGTGCTTTGGTCCATTATGCTTTGGCACAGTATTTGTCGAACAAACTAAAACTGAACGCCCAATGTGGTTTATTTCCTTCATCAAGTCTGTTTTCGCTGTGCGTTTCAAAGCCATGCGCATACTTTATTTAGGCGATCAGCTCATGATCCAGTGTTTTCCGTGCCTTAGAACGGCTAAGTTAGTGCTGTGAACTTGTTTATTCCGTGTGCTGTCAGTAGGGCTGTGCAATAAATCGCATGCGATTTTCATGCGTATCTCATCAGTAAAGCCGGAAAAGCTATGATGAATCGCATTCGGTTTTGAACGCGATATTGCGTAGCTTTTCAGTGATCTACGGCTCAGTGTTTTAAATACCGCGCCATCTGTACGCACGTGATGGAGATTTACTATTAATCACAGAACCGGCTTTACTGATGAGATACGCATGACAATCGCATGCGATTTATTGCACAGCCCTAGCTTTCAGTTTAGCTTGCATTTGGGAATGCAACGGCCACCAGTAATGCTTTATTTTCATGACAGATTTGTAGTGAGACAGTCAGACAGTGCTTTAAATGGGTAACGTTACTGTAGTCCAAATTTAAAATGTATCGTTCAAGTGAAGAAATTTGGAAAGAAGTGTTGTAATTTCCCTGCTGTAGTGTAAGGTAAAAATAATATACTTTTTTGATTGAATTGATTTCACAGTGCAATTGTTTTACAACATATGGCTGTTACTGTCATAGGAATAACAATAATTTTTAATAAACAATAAATGTTATATTCTAGAGATGTAATGATATAAAAATCTCATGATACGTTAACATTGCAATATGAAGTCCACGATGCATTATTTATTGTTTTGTTTTTTAATGACAAATGAAGACTTAAACAAATGAAAGATTTGTACATTTTAAAGGTAAATTCTTCTCTCTAATGCACACCATGTTCCTAAGAAAACTTATTTCAGGAAACAAGTCAGGAAATTGACTTTTACCTAAACTTTCAAGGGGACTTAACCCTCTTTTTATTTGTGGTATACTGTCTCAGTCTAAATTATATTCACATTGGTGTTTTAGAAGCCAAACACTGTTAAGCTTTTATTTTGACGGAAACGGCAGTAGAGTTTTTATTTTTAGCTTCAGTGAAAACAGGCTTACAAAACCACGTCTCCCTACAAATCTAGTGAAATGGCGTAATCATCTGCCTAAAAAATAAAGCGTAACTTGTTGCCGTTGCGTTCCCAAACAGTATTCGGTGTGGAAAACACCAGATCACGAGCTGATCGCTTGAACAGCGAAAACAGACATGATGAAGGGATTAAGCCAGAGGTTCTCAACTCTGGCCCTCGAGGTCCACTTTCCTGCCGAGTTTACCTCCAACCTTGATCTAACTCACCTGCCTGTAACTTTCTAGTAATGTTGAAGAGCTTGATTAGCTTGTTCAGGTGTGTTTGATTAGGGTTGGAGCTAAACTCTGCAGGAAAATGGACCTCGAGGGCCAGAGTTGAGAACTCCTGGATTAAGCCATACTATGCTTTTGGTTTTAGTTTGTTTAACAGATACTGTGCCAAAGCATAATGGCCCAAAACAAACTTTTAAAGACATTTTATGTTAGTGAGTGTGCGCGGGGTAGACCTATGATATTGATATTGTTACATCGCTATTTGCCAGTGATACTGTTGTTTTGTTCTTATCGCACATTGTGTGACACTTTCTTTGGCTTTCAGGAAATGGAGGCTAATGATGCAGAAGTAGATGAGAACCAGGAAGCGCCTTGTCAGGTATTTAAGAAATTGAGATTTTTTTTTTTTTTTTTTTTCTCTGATGGTAGATGGGTGTCTTTTGTTCATCTTATTTTCCATCTTTAGCAGGAGGATGATGGTGAGCATGGATGCGAGGACACAAAGAGCGAAAAAGGTACTGTATGGTGTTGTCTGGACTTGCTCTTAAAGTCAGGGTGAAGCCTTAAAGTCCTTTTAGTATAAATGTATCAGGTTACTCAGGAATAAGAGACTGGAAATCCAAAGTTGATTACTGGCTTTCTGCATTGCTAATATTTAGAAAAATTATAAGCCATATTAAATTTAAAATCATTCAAATGCTGCTTCTTTTTTTTTAAATAAAGTTGCACATATGTAAAGAGCCAGTAATCTGTTTCAGTTAGCACATAGGTTGGTTAAAATGGTTGTTGCAGATGCAATTTAGTGTTTCTAGGTTGCTTAAAGAAGACCATGAAGAGAAGATGAGAAGAATTGGATCATGCAGAAGCAAAATCGCTATAGGACTCAAAGTTTGTTAATTGGAGATTTCACTAATGGACCATTTGCTTGTTTCAAAAGAAACACAATTCCTGTAAAGACAGCACAAGCTGCTTCTTCCGTATCACGGACACTTCAAGTACTAAAGTCGACGATGGACACTTGGATGTGGTCTTGCGGCTTTCCCCAGCCTACAGCTTGCCCTCTTCTTCGGGGTGCAGGTGAACTGAAAACGAAATGGCCTGTTGTCTGGAAGCTTGTTGTCTGTTCCCGCTTTGGTTTTTCCAGTCTCTTCATAGGGTAGCTTGCCTTTGCTTGTGTATGAGACAGCAGAGGGCCACGTCCTAGTCCAGTTCCACGATAACCATTGCAATGTCTCAGAAGTGATTAAACTCTGTGCCATTCTATTCCTGTTAAATCCGTAGAAAGTGAGAAAGTAGCCGGGTCTTGTATATCAGAGCCACTTAAGGAAGACACCACTGAAGAGCCGACTGAAGACGAGAAATCTTCAGTCTGGGATTCTCTCAAAGAGGAAGACAATGTGCAGGACCTCGCTAACGCCGAGGAGACCGCCGATTTGGAAGCCGAACCATCAGCTGCCTGTGAAATGGACGTTGATGCATCAAAGCAAAGCGAAATTGAGTCGCCAAGCAAGGAGCAAGAGAACATTGAGGACAATTTGGTGGACACAGAGAGCGCTTCTGCTCAGGCCGCTAATGCTAGCGAAACAGATTTGCACGATATCGAAAGCGCAGTTGATTCGGAAATGGCGCCTAAAGAAGAAGCAGTCGAGGAATGCAAGAAGACTGAACCTGCTGAGTCTACAGAAGTGAAAGAGTCCTCTGTAGAGGGTGATGATCAGAAAAAGAGGTTTGTTGTTTTCTGTCTACTAGAACAATGGCTTTCTCTGTTTCATTGGCTCCTTTGTTAACAAGTATGGGTGCTCTTGGGAGGTGTAATCGACTGCGCATTTCGTCTACCATATTTTTATTTATTTATTTTTTTTTTTTGTCATTTCTTTTCTACCTTCAAAAAGTAATGTACCAGAATTTTGGTTTGCCGTCTTAGTCCAAGGTATGTTTAATGTAATTGGGCTTCACATGACTATTCAAGTTGTAGTATCCAAATCTTTGTTCATTGCCTGAGGTTGTTTGTCCTCACTAGGTGGGTATTTGTTGATCAACACTGATGATCGCTTTTAAACTGCCCATTCAATTTCTCATAATGCTGTTTTGTTTTTCTCTAGTGGTGATGAGGATACCTCAAGCAAGCCTGACTCGAAAGATGATAAAGGTGGGTGCACAGTTTTTAAGGAGACATCGGAAGGGGGGGGAAAACCAAAAACACCCTGCATGATATAAATCCATTCACAATTTCTTTTCAATGCCCAAAAACCGAAACGGTCTTAATAATCGAGCTGTTTTGTTTTTCTAAACACAGGGTTTGTACAAGGTGATTAAATGCTTGAATTTGACTTTTTTTAAATTTAAGGCCTGGGAAACCCTTGAAAATAGGTAAACGTGCTTGAATTATTGAAAGACAATGTATCTTGAAATAAGTGTTTAATATTTCATGCAATTATTTAAAAATAATTACACTTTTTTCCTCTTATTTCAGTTAATGTCAGTCAATGCTAAACCAGTAGTACAATCTTAAAAGGTTCCTCACAGCGATGCCACGGAAGAACCATTTTTGGTTCCACAATGAACCATTCAGTTAAAGGTTCTTTAAAGAACCAACTCTTTCTCACCTTTTTATAATCTAAAGAACCTTCTTCCGCCACAAAGTACCTTTTGTACAACAGAAAGGTTCTTCAGATGTTAAAGGTTCTTTATGGAACCATTTAAACAAAAAAAGGTTCTTTCATGGCATCTGTAGAATTGACAGTGTTGTGTAAACATGGCTGAAGACGTGAAAAGAAGAACAAATGAACCAAATCCATTGAGTTATTTGCACTGAATCCACTCTTGATTCAAACTGATGACTTTGAGCATTCATTTTAAGTCAGGGTGTCCGTGGGGTCTCAAAAAGTATTAAAAGTTGATCAATCATTTTAAAGAAAATTAAGGCCCTTAAAGTATCAAAAATAAATCTTAAATGCCATTTTCCCAAGGTATTCAAATTTAAATTAAATATCGTCTTTTCATTATGTAGGCTATATTTGTCCAAAGAGGTTGTATGCTAAAGTTTGCCTAAATTGAATCATTGCGTAGGTGAATAGTGGGATTCTATGTAGTTTATTTATGGAGTCCCGCTAGATTTGACGTCATCTGTTACCACACTCACTGACTGACTGAACTGCTGCATGAAAGTGTAGGCGTACGCAATTTTTTTGGGGGCAGCCATGGCCTAATGGTTAGAGAGTCGGACTTGTAACCCAAAGGTTGCGGGTTCGAGTCCCAGGTCCGGCAGGGATTGTAGGTGGGGGGAGTGAATGTACAGCACTCTCTTCACTACCACGACTGAGGTGAGTCCCTTGAGCAAGGCACCGAACCCCCAACTGCTCCCCGGGCGCCGCAGCAATTGCTGCCCACTCCTCCGGGTGTGTGTTCACGGTGTGTGTGTGTTCACTACTGTGTGTGCACTTGGATGGGTTAAATGCAGAGCACAAATTCCTAGTATGGGTCACCATACTTGGCCTCACGTCACCTCCTTTCCTTTCCAATGCTGCGGAAAACGATAACTAGCCATTACATTATTATAGCCATTATTCTACAAACGCTTTCTTTTTGTGAACCACAACACAAGCTATGTCAATTATAATATCAGGTACTGATTATGTGCTTTATTCAATGTTGAAAGTGTCTAATGTGAGTTTTCGAGCAAGTCTTGATCAGGTGCAGTACTAACACTTTGTGTTTGAAGGATTTGCTCTGGTGCATCAAATCAAACACTCTGTAATCACAGGTAAACCGACCAGTCAGGTGTTCGTCATGAGAAGTGTTCCACAAAAGAGCTATGGTTTGCAGACAGTTATAAGAGATGATGTTGCAAATATGTTGTTTGAATATACTGTCAACTCATTGTCCTGTTTACTCGGTTTTATTTTCCCTCTTCACTAAGTTTTGTCAATTGTTTTGTTTATTAGTCTAATTCTTGTTTCGTGTTTGTCTTTCTAATTAACCTTACATTGGGTTAGTCACTCATTTAATGCTTTGTTCCCACCCATCTGATTTATGTTGCATTAATAAGGAGTAGTTATCACAAACTAAAACTGTTTAGTTGTGCCATCTTACAATCAATATATAGTAAATGTAAGTTGAAGTGTTACCTATGCAATTAAAACTTAACGTGGCGATGAGGTCTTAAAATGCATTAAAGTCTTAAAAAGGTATTAAATTTAACTCCATGATTCCTCTATATACCTTGTAAGCGATTCACTGGATATATTTAAAGAGCCATTAATTTTCAAACTTGGACTTGTAATATTTTAACAAGCACCTAGTGATGGGTGAAACAGCTTTTCGAAACTCTGAATCAGTTAAACCAGCGGTTCTCAAATCCAGTCCTTGCGCCCCCCTGCTCTGCACATTTTGTGTGTTTCACGTATCGCGTCAGACGTTTGTTCTATTCCAACGTTACTGCCCTTCAAAGTGGACATCACAGGATATTCCGCCATTATTCATTAGTTCAAAGCGAGTGTATATGTTCCATTTGACGGTCATTAAAGCGTTCGAGATGTGAATTTAAAATGTATTTATTAGGGGTGGGCATAGATTAATTTTTTTTAATCTAGATTAAATCTTGGAATTAATCTAGATTAATCTAGATTAAAATGGCTAATTTGAATTCTGCTGAAGGCATTTTCAGAATATGTGTGCTACCCCAGGGTTCCCGCGGGTCCTTAAAGTCTTAAAATGTCTTAAATTAAAATCCGGGAAATTAAGGTCTTAAATTGTCTTAAATTTACCGTAAAGTTGCTGTAGGTATTAAATTTTCAGCCGGTGTGCTTAATGACGATAGGGAAGCACAGTGGTCCACCGTAAAACATCTAATAGTTGATTAATTTAGTAGTATGTGTGAAACAGGAGTGAAATGACATTCTCCGTGATTTATTAGCTTATTACGGTAGGTCGGCTACAGACACTGACGTCGGTCTGCACCTGCGTGCTGCCATTATGAGGTTGTCGAGGTGAGGTTCAAAATGCAAAGATAGGAAAGTGTACATTGCTAGCTGTGCAACAGATCCGTGATGACCAACCCCCACGGTTTGGCACGCATGTCATTTGCGGATTAACTGTTAAGTTTAACCATCATAGAGTAAGTTTATAATTAGCACGTTTTGTCTTGCCAATTTACCAATTCAAACAATTTAAAAAGGGAACACGCACAATGATTTCTTATTTTTTTTATTTTTACCGCTGTCGCACACAGCGAGCACGCGCACACACACAGAGAGAGAGAGGCGCGATTCACACAGATTGATTCCTCTTTAACTTCTATTTGAACGGAAACATACATACAGAGTCATGTCTAAATACCCATTTTGTTCTTCTGGTAAACACAGTCGGTTATGTCTTCAGTGAAGCGAAACAGCTGAGAAAGAGATGTGCGCCAGTATTCGGTACGTGCATTAGGCCTTAAAGAGACAGCATCCTATAAATACCTGCAGTGAGAAGCATTAGTTATTTACAATTAATTATTAAATCTCCGCACCTGAATACTAGGGTTATTGATTTTATTAGTAACTTTGTTGTATTCATCTACACTTGTCATTTGTGTAATTCTTCTTGTTTTGTTACTGACTTTATTAGTTCAGCTAGTAGTTTTTGCTGTTGATTAGAATTAGAAGTACTTAAAGCATTCAGTAATTAGTAAAAAAAACAAACTTTATTTTTGTTTTGTTTGTTTTTTGCTGATCCGAAAAATGATCCGATCCGTGACTCAAAATCAGTGTTATGATTGCTGCCATGTTCCCCTGCCATGTTCATTTTAGTAGGCAATAAATTGAGTAGCCTATTCCAAAGAAATTATTAAATTTTTTGGTCTTAAATTATATTTGTTGAGGTCTTAAAAAGGTCTTAAAAAGCATTAAATTTTACTTTTAAAATGGTGCAAGAACCCTGCAAATAATGACTAAAAGTAAGTCTTCGAGAACGGGCCAGGTGGCGCTTTAGATCAGGCGCTCATTTCCTGTTTCCAAAATGCATCACAAACTGCTTGACAAATGCATTTACAACATAATTACCTATACAAACTTGTGTAACCAAGTACTTCTGCGCAAAAGGCCGCACGACGTGCGCGTTGCCGTTAAATACACAGACGCACACGGGCATTTCTGCGTGCATTGTCTTCCATTAAACTGCGTTGCTTTTAGAAGCGTCAATTCAGTTGTTGCATATAGTTTAATGTCTTTATTTCGGGATTATCAAAGTAAATTATAACTCAAACCTTGAGATTTTACTGGGGCACAGCAGATTTTCACTGGGGCACGTGCCCCAGTAAAAAGGGTCTAGCAACGCACCTGCCCTGTCTTGGATGAAGCGGCTTCATAACTGCATCCATGTTTGCACGTCTCATTTGATGTGGTAATTTCACAGACGTTGAAGACTCGTTTGAGAACCGCTGAGTTAAACCATTGCATCGCAAAATGACCAATTTAATCACATACTGCAAATCATTTGATTTAGATCGGAACTCAGCATATTGCAAATCATTTGATTCAGATTGGGACTTCCGAGAGAATATCGCAAATCATTTGATTTATATCAGAATGGGTTCGAGAATCATTTCATGATTTGAAGTCCTGATTTACATCAAATAATTTGTGATAAGCAAAGTTGTGATCCAAGTCAAATGATTGCAGTCCACGCACCGAGTCCTGGTCTGAAATGATAGTTTGCAAATCATATTGTTTTTGATGGTAACGCGCCACCGAATACACGAAATGGAAGAGAGGGTTGGGATGAGCAGTAGTTCATTATCATTTAAGGAGACAACACAACCACACAACCATTGAGGAATTTTAACCAAAGTATGGTGCTGACATTTCTTGAAGACCCTTAAGAATCTTAATAACTTGTGGAAAATGGCCATCCAATGTCCCCTTAAAGGTTGTATCAGCGATTTCTAGCCTGAAACATAAAGTGTCAAATTCAGCTGACCTTTCATCACGATCCGCTCGCTGCCTGCCCCATAAATTGTCTGTGAAAAAACCACGTCTCTCTGGTCAGCCTAGGGTCCGAGATATGCCAAAAAAACAATCGGCACTACCAACCTTTCCACAGATAGATAAACAGTGTTCCAACCAATCAGCGTCAGATTGGATTGGTTTGACCAGAGAGACGCGGTTTTTTCACAGACAATTTATGGGGCAAGCAGCGAGCGGATCGTGAAGAAAGGTCAGCTGAAATTGACACTTTATGTTTTAGGCTAGAAATCGCTGATACAACCTTTAAAACAAGAAATTGATTTTATTGCCCTATCAGGTAGCGCAGCTGCTAGTGGAAGGAACCTCTGGGTCAGTGGACTCTCTTCAACCACCAGAGCGACAGATCTGAAGAACCTGTTCAGCAAATATGGCAAGGTCTGCAAATATTAGAAAACCATTGGTGCTTGTTATTCTTGGGTTGGATGTTGTCCTGAACCTTATTTGTTACTGCTTGCAGGTTGTTGGTGCTAAAGTCGTAACAAACGCCCGAAGCCCAGGTGCTCGCTGCTATGGGTTTGTTACAATGTGCTCTACTGAGGAGGCCACAAAGTGCATCAGCCATCTGCACAGAACCGAACTGCATGGTCGGATGATTTCAGTTGAAAGGGTATGTGGTTTAGTTTATTATTAAAGAGTTAGTTCACTCCAGAATTACAATTTCCTCAATTTTGTGTAATTAAGTAATGCATGAAGTACTGGATGCATATCTCAGAGCTAGTGTAAAACAAGCATTTGTGGGTAAAAAGTATGTAACACACTTGAGATAACTACGAGGGTCTTATTCACCAAATGACTATTTCTGCATATGGGCATCCAACTTCCTTTATTCCTGTTTTATTTCAAACTGACCTGACTTAAATCCCCCAAAAGCCTTCTCTAGTGTGTAAGAGCCTTTGTTTCTAAACTTTCGATTTTAAGTTGGCATCAGTGCATCAGAGTTGGGTGGCTTTCAACATTATTGATGTAGTCAAAGCCAGTTTATTGATCTGTATCTGTATTTAGGCCAAGAACGAGCCTGCCGGAAAGAAACCTGGTGATAAAAGCGATACCAAAAAGTCTGGCAATGACAGAAGACACTCCTCGGACTCCAAGACAGAAAAGTAAGTGGTAGTGCTGGGCGATATGACGATATATATCGTGGGGACGATAGAAAAGTGTCTATCGTCCTATTTCTCTTCTATCGTTTCTATCGTCTCGTCTCTAACCTAATTTTATCAATTACTAAAGAAAATATTGCATTAAATAGGCTATGACAAATGTATGATAGTGTCTTGTTGGTGTGCAATGCATACTCTACCCTATAAGTGATAATCAAGAATAAAAACGAACTTTTTCACAAAGAAACTCCGTCTTGTGCGACGTGACGCTTTACGTTGTTGCGAGTGCGACATGCTTTAACTCGTGAGTGCTTAGCCTAAAGATGGAGACGCAAGAGGTTGAAGATGAATGCCCGGAGTCGCAACAACAAACTGAAACTGCTATGCAGGCAGCAGACAAGAAGTACTTTTACCGACACGTGGGTACGTCAGTGATTTTGTTGCATTTTGGCTTCAAGAGCTCCGACACGGAGCAGAAGACAGTCATGTGCAAACTCTGCCAAAAGACTGTTTCCGCGCCCGACGCTGACGCCTGTTTCACACATACTTTGTCTGCAGTGCGTATGCGTTGCGTATTTTTTTCCGCACCCATGTTAACGGATCAGATCGTTCACACTGCACGCGGTTGCTGTCCGGTAGTACGTTCCAGAAGCGGTGCTTTTGCAGCAGTGGAGCGATCCTTTCGGCACAGAGTCTGTTTTTGCTGCGCTGCATGCGCTGGATTAAAGTGACAGCGCATTGTTCGCTGTAAAAATGAACATGGATTGACACGGAAATGTACCATAAATGCATATAAATGCAGTCTACTGTGTTTCACAGTCAACACGTGGCTTTTTGGCTAGGTTTAAAATAGTGCAGTTTTAAATAAACAAGGCAACATAATAGATGCACTTGTCCAGGTAGAGAAGTTCTTTAAAGTATGTTTTTTAATAAAGATTTAATACCAAAGAAAGGCACAGGGAGCCGACTGCTTGTCTGTGGTAAGTTTTAATTTAAAATATTTGTGATGGCCCAATTTCAATATAAAAAGGAAGCTATGCTGTGTTTAAATGTGTTGCAACTTGCTTGAGCAATTTAATATACAAATCTAGAAGTCAAGTGCATTGAATAATAGCCTACGTTGTTTATAATACGTTGAGTTTAAACGTGAATATGTCAAGTATTATTGTATTAGTGTACTGTGATAAAAGAGTATCCCAATGCTGAAAAAGCACGTTTGGATTTGAAATTAAAATAACGGATAAATGGTGTGTTTGTGGTAAACACCCGCGGATCAGGAACGGACTGCAAACGCGTTCTGTGTGAAAGCAAAACGAGTCCGTGCTGCCTCTGCACCGCATACGCAACGCACACGGACTGCAGACGGAGTATGTGTGAAACAGGCGTGATACTTTTTTATAATTGAGTGCTTTTCTGCTCAGAAACTTGAAATGGCTGTGCATTTTAATAAAAAAAATAGTTTATTTTGATAATACTATTTAACTATGATGTGGATAAAAAATGTGAAGGCTACTTTAGCTCTACCTCCACCACACCTGTTGTCATTTGATACATTTATATTGCTGCGCTAAAATGTATTTTTCTCATTTGTGACAGTTCAGTTAAATGCCACTTCAAATAACGAATAAAAATAATGTTGCAAAAAAATTATGTAATGATATTTTTGTCAAACTTTTCAGAGAATAACTGAAAACGTACTTTATTTTGGTATATCGTGATATATATCGTTATCGTGATATAAAATAATCCATATCGTGATACATGATTTTTCCATATCGCCCAGCACTAGTAAGTGGTAGATCAATAGTATTTGAAGACATCTCTAATGCCAATGCCATGTAACTAACAATCTCATCATATGGATTCATCCTTGCAGAACTGAAAACAAAGATGAGAAGTCTGAAATCTCTGATGGAAAAGGTAAAAAGATTAGCTTGTATTCACATTTGTTACTACCTTAAAGGGTTAGTTCACCCAAAAATGAAAATTCTGTCATTAATTACTCACCCTCATGTCGTTCCAAACCTGTAAGACCTTTGTTCATCTTCTGGACACATGTTAAGATATTTTTGATAAAAACAGGAAGCTTTCTGTAGTTCCGTTGCTGTCTAAGCAGGATCAGAAAGCTCAAATTTCATCAAGTATCTTAATTTGTGTTACAGAGATGAACAAAGGTCTTACGGGTTTAGAAGTAAATAATTCATGATCAATTTTCATTTGGTGAACTTTATTCTAAGGTTTCCAGATCTTAATGGTTTAATTTTGCCGTTACAGAACAAGGAGGAGAGAGGACTGTCGTGATGGACAAGTCAAAAGGAGAGCCAGTCATCAGCTTGAAAACAAAAAGCAAAGAACGAGTATGTATCAAAATTGGAACCGTTTTAAATCCAACTGTTCTGTGGTTTAGAAGTGTTGAAGTGTAAGACCAATTTTTGTTTTAGAGCACCAAGAGTCGTGACCGTACGTCCTCCAGCAAAGAAAGGAAGGACATTTTGTCTTTTGACCAAATCAAAGAGCAAAGAGAGAGGGAGCGTCAAAGGCAAAGGGAACGAGAGATTAGAGAGGTGGAGAGACGCAGACACTCTGGGTAACTACTACCTCCCATCATCACCTTCAGCTAGACCAGGGGTTCCCAAACTCTGTCTTGGGGGGCTGATGTCCTTCAGAGTTTAGATCCAACTTGCCTCAACACACCTGCTGGGAAGTTTCTAGTATGCCTAATAGGAGATTGATTTGCTGGTTTAGGTGTGTCTAACTGGAGTTGGAACTAAACACTGCAGGACACTGGTCCTCCAGGACCAAGTTTGGGCACCCCTGTCCTAGACCTAATCTAACCTTGATCAACTTCGCAGTTTTCTCACTGAATTCTTAATTTGTCTAATTACATTCCAGTGAGCGAGACCGCGACAGCCGTTCGGAGCGAGAGCGCATCCGCCTCTTCCGGGAGCGTGAAGAAAAGGAGAGGTTGATGAGGAAGCGCAACTGGCTGGAGGTGGAGAAGCAGCGACTAAATGCAGATCGCATGGAGCGTGAGTTTCTGGAGCGTGAACGTCTTAGAATAGAGTATGAGCGGCGGCGTGAACAGGAGCGCATTCATCGTGAGAGGGAGGAGCTAAGGCGACAACAGGAACAGCTACGCTTTGAACAGGATCGACGTCCCGTGAAGAGGCCTTACGACATGGATGGCAGGTATGCATAGGGTAGAGTTGCCAAACAGTTGAGCACTTGTGAAACCAGTAAAAGACAAGGTTTCCTCAACCAACTTCTAACTATTCACTGACTAGGAGCATCTTGATTTGTCAGTTTTGACCATGTGGGAGTGTCTGGATTTATCCAATATTGACCGTTTCCTCTTATGAATGTACAGAAAAGACGACTGGCAGGTGAAGAGAATGGCAGTGGATGATCGCTTTGGACGATCAGATTTTGGACGCCAAGATCGGTACCAAGACTTTGACCATAGAGACCGAAGCCGCTATCAGGATGACATAATGATGGAAAGGTAACATCAGCTTTTGTCTAAATATCTGGACATTTGTCTATATTTTGCTACTATACTGTAATCATTTACTTCCCTTTTCGGATAGGAGAGACAACCGAGGTGGGATGCCAGCAGACCGAGACAACCAGGTAAGAAAAGTGCAGTTTTTCTATTGTGCTGGTGGCTTGGGCCCATCATCGCTGCTTGCAGCTATAATTAAATTATATCCTAAGGTTTTGAATGGCATCTCATCCTGTTTTCTCCATTCACAGCACTTTTCAGATCGGGACAGACATGGCAGGGACAATCGTGACAATTGGGCTGGCGGATACGACAAGCGTGGAATAAATCCTTCGAGGCCGGTGCCAGGCGGGTAAGTTGTTTTTCCCTCATCTAGTCAGCTGTGCTCCTTCATCAAATGGTCTAGACCTTTCTTTGTTCAATTATTTTGTCCTGCTTTCTTTTTTAAGTCGTGACAACAGAGACTGGGAGCCTGGACGCAAAATGGACGGGGACAGAAATTGGCAAGGTTTGTTTGTTAAACATCTTTTAAAGGGATGGCTCACCCAAAAATGAAAATTGAAATGAAAATGATTTACTTTCTCTCGAGCCATCCTAGGTGTGACCTTCTCTGGTCGGTTTTATGATTGTATTTGTCTGAAAATATGGTTTGGAGGCGAGTAAATCATGGGGTAATTTTCATTTTTGAGTGAACTTTCTCTTCAAGTTCAGAAAAGGTTGCATGTTCTCCATCCTTCTGATTTACAACCTTTCTTATTAGGAGCAGACCGAGGGGTCCCGGGACAGGGTCACATGGCACGAGGTGGAATGGCAAGGTAGGGGGATTGACCTATCATGGGTAAATTATAAGTTTTCTTCTGTTGCACCTGAAACATACTTATTTGTCTCCTTTGCAGCCGAGGTGCATACATGCAGACAGGGACGTCCCAGTCACTCTCTGGAGCTTTAAACCGACCGAATCAGATGATGCAAGGCAGCGGAATGCAGGGGGGCGGAGCCTTTGGTCGACGCTATTAACATAAAACCTCTTCCCTTGTGTACCTGTTGAGTGTAAAGAAACTGTGCAGCTTGTACATTGCCAATCAAGCTTTCTGTATTTTTTAAGTCCACTTTTCTTTTCATGGTGTAAAGACGAACATAAAATTGGTTACATTGTGTAAAGATAGAGATTTTATTTCAATTTTTGTTTTTTTTTTTCTCCATTCCACATCTAGATTTTAGTCATTTCTGTTGTACACTTGGTGAATGCTCAGGAATGTTTTGCTAAAATGAAACCTAAAATGAAACTTGATGTTCACTTGTTTTTGACGTGTTTCAATAAATTAATTGTGGAGTTTTCTTTAAGTGGAGGTACTCTTGTTTTCTTATGATGCATATGCTAGTATTGTGTTGCCTCTAGGTGGCGCTCTTAGTCTTAAGTATTTTTAGAGAAATTGAATGCCAAGAAAGCAAGCACATTTTTACATTTTCAGAAAAAAATGCTAGAATGTAATATATACAGTTGAAGTCAAAACTTTACATACACCTTGCAGAATATGCATGTTGATCATGTTTTTTATTTAGTATTGACCTGAATAAGATATTTCACATAAAAGGTGCATATAGCCCACAAGAGAAAATAATAGTTGAGTTTATAAAAAAAATTACCTTGTTCAAAAGTTTACATACACTTGATACTTAATATTGTGTTTTTACCTAAATGATCAATGCCTGTTGTTGTTTTTTTTGGTTAGTGGTAGTTGTTCATGAGTCCCTTGTTCGTCCTGAATAGTTAAACTGCCTGCTGTTCTTTAGAAATGTCCTTTAGGTCCCACAGTTTCTTTGGTTGTTCAGCCTTTTGTGTATTTGAACCCTTTCCAACAAAGATGTGATTTTGAGATCCATCTTCCACAAAGTTTTCACCCCTTGGATCTTAATGCATCATTTTCCTTCTGAAGCATCAGTGAGCATTTGAACCTTCTGTAATAGTTGCATAAGAGTCCCTCATTTGTCCTCAATCTGAAAAGATGGAGCTCAAAATAATACAGTCATTGTTGGAAAGGTTTCAAAAACACAAAAATGCTGAGAAACCAAATAATTTGTGGGACCTGAACGACTTTTTGTGAAGAACAACAGGCAATTTAACTGTTTAGGACAAACAATGGACTGGTGAACAACTAGCACTAAAAAAAAAACAGCTGTGGATCATTAAGATAACAACAGTACAAAGAATCAAGTGTATGTAAACCTTTGAACAGGGTAATTTTTACAAATTTAACTATTGTTTTCTCTTGTGAATTTGTATTCAGGCCAGTACTAAATAAAAAATAACATTTTGTATGATTCATTTTATTTTGCTAAAGTTAACATTTTGCAAATTCTCCAAGGTGTATGTAAACTTTTGACTTCAACTTGGTTACAGTTTTGAGATGTTTTGCATTACTAAACTGGGCAAACAGATGGCATTACCATCATGTCCTCTGGCCAATTGCTCAATACATCTTGATTATTCAGAGCTTGACTCGCATGGCGTAGGAGGACTGTGGTTTTTAATAAGCCGTTATAAATAAATGCACTTTTTACATGACTTTTAAATGTCAAAAGAGCAAGAGATTGCATATTGTGGAAGTCTAATCACTGGAGTATTATATTAGATCACTAATACATCTAATAATAACCCCCAAGTTCCCATATTGCAAAGGAAACCATTTCCTGGTAGTTCCTTATGGTTCAGATATATTTTGTAAGTTAGGGGGCGACGTTGTCCCAACTTTGAGCCTCTGCATACAGTCCTGAATCTGTTTTCAGTTAATCATTGTGACAACAAACTACAGGGGATATTGTGCATTGCTAGCTTGAAATTGGCCATGGTATTGTTATAGGATGTTGTTTAATATTTCAGTGCAAATTACTGCCTTGCAACTTTTAGTGGGGGTGGGAATTTAATGGTCGTCTCATATGATTGAGTGTTTAAGAGTAGCAACAAAAATATCAATAAAGATCAATGAATCCTATAAAAATCAATGACACAAGTGACTTGTAACAGATGACATCCTGGGTGGTGTATGATGTTTCAGTTCCTAAATGTCCTAAAGTAACTTTTGCCTAATGGGATGTCTTCTGGGGAGGCATCTTGAATGATGTCACCAACTTAGATCAGGTCGTGCTTCAGTGGCCAATCACATCCAGGCTGTAGGTTTTGGAGGTGGAGTCAGATTTTCATTCCTAGAAAAGCCTGGAGGCCATAAAACTTTCATTATGTATCTTGCTGTTGAAATGCGCCAAGAATCGTTCATAAATGTATGCCCCCCACAATCCCATCCAAACTATTATCCAAAAACTGCTAGTTGCCTTCAGGAAATGATATTGTCCATTGTTTAAGGTCTGAACGATGTTCAGCTGTTTGAATTGGCACATGTTCTACTGCAGACCAAGCCATTTGGAGCAGAACCTGAGCAAGTCTGGAAATTCAATTACTGTACCACACACCCTTGATAATTTCTGTTCTCTCCTGCAGACAGCTATACAATGAGATTTCTGGATGTTTCCCAAAAGGAAAAAAGCCTTGGAAGAACATGAATGTGAGAGACATGTCATTGGCGTTTCTCATGTTTCCCTGAGCAAAACTCATTGAAGCTTTCCATTTTACCTTAGGAACTGGTTTCATATTGTGGTCCTCCTTCAAAACAAGTCTGTATATGTCTAGTTAGTGTAGTTCAGGTATGTGAAACCAAAAACATTCCTCTCTGAATAGGTTTCAAGCACCTGAGCTAAGAAGACATGGTAGCCACACTTTTGAGTGCTTCCAAGATTTATCTGCTGATTTATATTTTATCTAGAGGACATTTTACAGGTAAGCTATGGCGTTACGCTTGGTCTTGCATGTGGTCGGTTTATCTGAGGCCAACGAAAGGACGTTTGTCTTGTTTTTTTGGCCACTTCCATTGGCGCACTTGCCTCAGCTTGCCTAGAGCTAAATCAGATGTTCTTTCCTACTCAGATAAAATAAAACTTGAATTATAATTAGTGGTCTTGCTAACTAAAGCAACACTATTGTTGTATACTTAGGGTTGGAGATTTGAACAAAAGCAAAAGTATTGTTTTGGTGTGTAAGTCAACCTGCACTGAATTATGATTAAAACTGACTATTTTTGACCAACAATTATAGCAACAATGACTTGAGCCATTTAAAACACTGTAGTTTCATGTGAACGGGGTGTTGAGATGCATTTTATGTGATGTGCTTAGAAAATTAATTTAAACAAACTGACAACTGACCGTTTGTTAACGCAACTGGGAGAAAAAGCTAAGTTGTTTCACTGGTCTCCCACGTTTTGTTTCACTGAGGGTGAGCTAGTTTCCCAGGCTGACCAGCTAACAAGTGACAAAATAACATCTAAACAAGCCGAAAGACCAGAAAAGTAGCTTTACGCTAGTTATGCAAATTTGTTAAACAGAAAACGCGACCGCGACTCTTGCCCCGCCCACGGCTTCTTCTGATTGGCCCACTGTTTGGACGTTGGAGATACTAGAGAAACGTTAAAGAAACGTCTTTAAAACGCGACGCTCATGAGTAACGGTTATATGTCAACACAACGTGTTTGGGCAAACTGGTTTATATTTTGTAACTTACTCATTGTGGCTTTGTGATAAATACATTTATAATTGAACTTGACTTCCATTTAACCGAGTATCCTTCGTTTTGAAATATTTCAGACGCTTTACAAGACATTAGCAGCAAGTACATTAAACACTATGAAGGCCTGTCTTATGACCGAGAGCTTATAAACCAACAGCACCAACGCGTCAGACGCGAGACGCATCCAAACAAACAAGAGCTTCATCTAAACTTCAACGCCTTTCAAAGGTACTTATAATGGTTTCATCCAGACATATGTATTATTCCTTAATACTTAAATATGTACATATGAACTTTTATTAAGCACTGGTTTTTGTAGGGAATTCCACCTTCGTCTCAAACCAAATGCAAATGGCTTCACAGAAGATTTCAAGGTCCAGTCACAAGATGAATCTCAGATGGTGGATCTCTCTCACATATACTCAGGAGTACTAGAAGGTAGGATATTTTGAAACACACTCATTGTACGTTCATTGCAATCTTTATTGTTGAAACACAATTGTGATTGAACTGTTTTATTTGTCTCAAAGATGAGAATGAATCCTCATGTCAAGGGTCTGTTCTTGAGGGTCAGTTTGAGGGCTCCATTACAACAGCCAATGGGACGTTCTACGTCGAGCCCATTGACAGATACAGCGCCTCCAACACTGACCACCACTCCATCATTTATCACGAGGATGATGTGGGTAAGTTTTTAGGATGTACAGTTGATGTCAAAAGTTTACATACACCTTGCAGGTTTTGCAAAATGTTTATTATTTTAGCAAAATAAGAGGGATCATACAAAACGCATGTTAAATTTATAACCAGCTGTGGATCATTCAGGTAACAACACAGTATTAAGAATTAAGCTTATGTAAACTTTTGAACATGGTCATTTTTATTCGTATTCAGGTCAGCACTAAATAAAAAATAACATTCATTTTGTATGATCCCTCTTGTTTTAGTAAAATAATTAACATTTGCAGATTTTGCAAGGTGTATGTACACTTGTGACTTTCATCACCGAGGTAAAGCCGTGATTTAGTCCCAACAAAGCTTTCTTATGTCCTTTCTTTTGTGTTCACTGCAAAAATTATTTTCTTATTCCGTGTTTTGTTATTTTCCAGTAAAGACTAAAAAAATCTGTAAAACGATTTAAAATAAAGTTAATGGTGATGCTGTTCAGAATAGTAAGACTTTTCCAACCCGAACTAATGAGATGTATTTTACAAGTTAGCAATTTCCTTTGTGATTCATATGGAAACATACTATTTTTAGGAAAAAAAAAAAACGAAAAAAAAAAAACAGGCAAGCATGAAAGTCCACCCCAAGCCTAACCATATACATTTGTACAATCTTGTTTGTACGTTTTTGTTATTTTTATTGGAGAATAAGTTAAAAATACTAGTTAACAAAATACTTTTTGTACTTTTAGCTTGAATATTGTAGTAATTGAAAACATTTTGTGTAATTTTATTTATTTATTGATTAAAAAAAATGGTTAAATCAAATCATATTTACTTAGAAAGTTTTAAAAGTTCATTGCAGTGTTAAAGTGAGCAGTTTAGAAGTTGCATGCAGGAGAGACACACGTGTTTCACATTATATTGATTGTTCAAAGAAATATATATTTTAGATGAAGATCTGAACATTTGATTTTAAAAAAGGCAAAACAAGTGCATTTTGACTAGTGGTCTCAGACTTTTGTTCCCTGAATTGTTTTGACGCAACTTCTGGGATTTACATTTGCGTCTGTGCACCTCTTTCACTGGGGTCGTAAAAAACAGGCACGTGTTCCTGTCTTTGTATAGCAGGAGGTAAACATTGGCAGAGAGACAAGTGTATGTATAGTCTGTGGATTGGTGGTCATGTGATCTCGTGGTTCAAGTCACACCATACCCATGTGGTTTCAAGGTTACTTTAGAGCATTTCTCATGGATGCAGAGGCTGGCTATTCATTCATATATATATATATATATATATATATATATATATATATATATATATATATATATATATATATATATGTATATGTGTATATATTTTTATGTTAAACATATATCGAAGCCCATGCAATTACAATTGTTAAACATATCGAAGCCCATAACATGCAATTACAAATAAACTCTCAATTCTGAGAACATATTAGTCTTTTTTTTTCCCCTCAAAATTTAATTTTATAACTCACAATTGCAAGTTTATATCTCTTACAAACTTGCATTTGCAAGAAAAAAGTCAGAATTGCGAGGAAAAAAATAGAATTGTGAAATCAGAGAAATCAAAATTGTGAGAAAAAATGCATAATTGTGAGCTATAAATTCGCATTAACAAGAAAAATGTCAGAATTGTCTTGAAATTCTGAGAAAAAAAGTAAGAATAGTTTATATCTCAGATTTATTTATAATTAGGGCTGGGCGGTATACCTTTTCATACCTAATACCGGTGTTTTTTTAAATGATATTCATTTTTCATATACCCCAATACCGGTGAGTGTGTGCGTACAAAGCGTCGGGAACACGTATGTTGACGCAAACAGAAACTGCAGCTTGCACGTGCTTGTCTGAAGCAACACATCTGCGGTGTGGACTTATTTCAGTATATCTGAGAAAGACCCAGGGTTAGCGATGTACAAAACTTGTAATGCCGAAATTTCAAGAGGGGGTGTGTCTGCAGTGATGAGAGCAGAGATCGGCAAATTGCGCGCAGACAGATGTAGCTTTCAGTTACCTCGCAATATTTTAAAGGTATGTCTTTTCTATATACTGTATTTTTTTATAAATATTTATGTTTTAAACCATGGAGGTGAGCCAATGGATATCACACAAGCAACGTGAAAACTACGCAATATGTGAAAGTGAAAGTAAAAACTGACTTTCAGCATCTGATGTGCATTCTTTCAGAGACAATGAGAGACGATTATACTTCATATGCTGATATTAATTTAGTCCCTTAATATTTTTCTTGTGCCCCGAACATGGTGGGGGGAAAAAATAAAAAGAAACATATTTTGTGTAAGGTTTGTTTTTGAAAGTCTTTAATAAAGCTCTTAATTTTCATTGATGACTGCAGTGTTATTAGGGGGTTATGAAAGTCATAATTATGATTTCAGGTGGTCTTAAATGTGGGGACTGAAAGACAAGAATTGCGATGAAACTTCAAAAGGCTATCCATTGAATAAATATGAGCGCTGCACGTTTCAAAATCATTTGTTGCGCTGCTTTGTATACTACCAATCTGACAGCGCCTCCTGCTGGAAGAGAAACGCATAGAGTTGTAAATGTGAACTCATGGATCCACAAGATAATGTGTTATAAAAATTTAAACAAAGGCAGTAAAATATATGTATATGTTATTTAAGTAATATAATACTTGATTGATAATAATTGTTTAAATTGATATAATTGATTTATTCTTTAAAACTTTTTATTAATTTATGCAATTGCAATGCCTTGATTCTAGTAAGATTTAGTACACAGTCATAGCCATAAATGCAATGGTACTAATAATTGGCATAATTCTTTCGGTTTTCGGTTTCGGCCTAGAATTTTCATTTCGGTGCATCACTACATCATATGTAAATGTGGTCAGGCTAAAGTTGTAGCCGCAGGAGGCAACACAAGCAATTTGCTTCACCACCTCCGCCACAAACATGTCCTGGAATATGAAGAATGCACAATAAAGTGTTGTGTATTTTGACTGCAAGTCATGAATTCTGATTTCTTCACCTCATTACAATTATGAGTGCCACTGTCACTTCTTTGTGAACAGCAGCATTTTGTGAGACCAATCAAACCTGGGTTAATACTAGTCCGGTCAATGTAAGCCAATATACTACGGTAATTATTCTCTAATTTATTAGGAAATGTGGTTAACACCTAGTCATGCATGGAAAAAAAAAAAACACTGTCATATACCGTGATACCGGATAATTTTGAAAAAATACCGTGATATAAAGTTTTGGTCATACCGCCCAGCTCTATTTATAATATATATATATATATATATTCAGTGTGGGAAATAGGCTATATACATAAAAAAGTTGCATCCAAAAATACTTGAAATTGTGTCCATGTTTTATGCCATTTTTATTTTTAAACAGTGTCTTAATTAGCAGCAATTTAAAATGACGGATTTCCTGTTTGAGGCGCTTGATGACTAAACCTGATTGTACGATTCCGATCTGTTATTTATACTCATCCCATTTTTGGACAATGCCGTGGTTTGTATGCCATCTGGAAGTTAAAACTAACAGGAAGAGGAGCAGCTTTGATTAGGTTTCACTGCAGCTGGCTGGGTAAAGAAAAACAACCAATCAGAGTCAACCGCATGAAAAACATAGATATGAACGCAGGACATTTTAGCAAGTTTGAATTCCATTGTCAGTTCACTGTCCTGTCTCAATGCTTGGGTTTGATTTCCAGAAAAATTGTACTGTATAATTTAATGACGTAAATGCAATTTAATAAACTGGTGCTGGTTGGATTTACAAAAAAAGGCAAGATTTTTTCTAGGTTAGTCTTTGATTCGGCAAGTGTTCTTGGATAAACATTCATTTTAATTTCCGCTCAACTCTAGTGGGGATTGTTTCTCGATAAATTCAGGCGTATTTAAATAAACCTTTCTGCCCTGGTCTCCACATGCCCAACTACTTGAAAGAGACGCACACAGGATGAAGTCAAGGTCTGGAAGTAATTCCATCAGTGGGTCAAAGCCCGACATTTACCCTTTCCTCTCACATGCTCCATTTCTCTCTACTCAAACTCACCGATCCAGGGACGGCTCTGCTAGCCCTTTTGTTTATAGAAACTATGATCATGTTCCAGAGAATGATCTGAAATCAGTGGTGGGACCTTGCTGTCCAGCTAAAGAATTCTTATTGGTTGGTTCTTGCACACCAGGATGGTGTGATCCAATCACGTCGCTTCTCTAGTTAGAGTCAGCTTGACATTTATTCCCCGCTAAACTCCCCGTCATTTTACAGTGTAGGCAAAATTTAACCAGGCCGTTGTGGATGTCAACCACCTGACTTTGCATAAGGTGGTTTTTCACCTCAAATTAATGTTTAATCTCATTTGTGTCATTCCGGAGACCTTCCTGAAGGTGAATTCACAATGTAAAACTTTCTCATTGAAGTCTAAGAGTAATTTTGTTTTAAGGTCATACCATCTAAGTAACCCCCCTCTATCACAAACAAGTGCAGATGTTTTTTTGTAGCTGTTTGAAGTTCCTATGAGAATGTTTTTAAGTTATTCTGTAAGAATCATAATAAAACAACATGATCAATGTGTTTTTATTTGTTGAAAGGCTTTTGAAGCACTCTAGCCTTTGTAGGAGCCTTTGAAGGTTTTAAAGTGAAATGCCTTTTTACTTTTTTGTTGTGGTGTGTGATTGAAACTTGGTGCTTGCAGTTACCACTGCTCACCGATAACTCTTTGGCTATGAATGTTTTTGTTCATTTTTGTCAAAAAAAAAAGTTCTGAAAGTGATTTCAGTGATATTGTATTGTTATAGTTGCGGTGTGGACTTCCCTAGAACAGTTATTAAAACTTTATATTTGTCGTTGTCATACTTGGTGCAAACGATTTTAAAGGGATAGTTCACCCACAAAAAAAATAAAATTACCCCATGATTTACTCACCATCAAGCCATCCTAGGTTTATATGACTTTCTTCTTTCAGACGAATACAATCGGAGTTATATTTAAAGATGTCCTGACTCTTCCAAGCTTTATAATAGCAGTGAATGGCAGTTGAGATTTTGAAGTCCAATAAAGTGCATCCATCCATCATAAAAAGTACTCCACACATCTCCGAGGGGTTAATAAAGGCCTTCTGAAGTGAATCAATGCATTTGTTTAGGAAATATTAAAATTATAAAAAAAAACTTTTTATGATGGATGGATGCACTTCGAAAGTCTTTTTTTTTTTTTTAAATAAGACAATGATAAAAATAAGTTAATGTGCTTTCTTTTCATTTATGAGGCTCAAGTGTCAAGTCTACCAAAGTTTAGTACAGTTACAAATTATGTTAGAGTGAGGTTTTTCGACAGAGGTCAGAAAAGATACCATCGCCCAAGTCCCACTTGAGCAAGCGTGTCGGTTTTGCAATGAATCCATAGTTTCAAGACTGTACAAAAGGGTCTAGGATTTATGCAATCTTTCTTTGTCCGAATGTCTGCGTGTCTTGTAGTCTTTCATTTCACGGGACATTAATGAGACCGTATTTGGCCTCATTCATGAACCACAAATAGAGCGATTTTTATTGTGCAAACTGTTCATAAAACCATTCTTGCATGTTTTGTTTGTTCTGTGTTTCCTGAATGAGGCCCAGTGAGTTATTTATGAACGTTTGTTAAATAGTTATGATAATTATAGAAAAAAGAGCTTTTTTTTCTGAGAAGAATCTGTTTGAAAGAACTTAACAATGGTCAAACCACTTAATTTTTACTAAAACTAATTTGGATGCTTCTATTTTCTTATCAAAGCAACATTCTTTTTTTTTCTTTTTTTTCCAAGTACAATACCAGTCAAAAGTTTTTGAACAGTAAGATTTGTAATGTTTTTTAAAGACGTCTCTACTGCTTACCAAGCCTGCATTTATTTGATCCAAAGTACAGCAAAACTTTAAAATATTTTTATTATTTAAAATAACTGTTTTCTATTTGAATATATTTTAAATTGTAATTTTTTTCCTGTGATTTCAAAGCTGAATTTTTAGCATCATGACTCCAGTCACATGATCCTTCAGAAATCATTCTAATATACTGATTTGCTGCTCATTTTTCTATTATTATGTTGAAAACGGAGTATAATTTTTTCAGTTTTTTTTTTGATGAATAGAAAGTTCAGAAGAACAGCATTCATCTGAAATATAAATCTTTATCATCACTTTTGATCAATTTAAAGCATCCTTGTTAAATAAAAGTACTGATCCTGAAAAATGTCCTGAAAATACTCAGATATTTTAAATATTGATAATAATAATAAAAATGTTTCTTGAACAGCATATCAGCATATTAGAATGATTTCTGAAGGACCATGTGACACTGAAGACTCGAGTAATGATGCTAAAAATTCAGCTTTGATCACAGGAATAAATTTGTTTTAAAAATATATTCAGATAGAAAGCAGTTATTTTAAATAGTAAAAATATGCAGCTGTTTTTGCTGTACTTTGGATCAAATAAATATAGGCTTGGCGAGCAGAAGAGACTTTAAAAATCATTAAAAATCTTACTGTTCAAAAACTTTTGACTGGTAGTGTATATTTATGTACTATCGCAGTGTTTAACATTGTTTAACATTTTAAATTTGCTTTTCATTTTTCATTTTAGTTTATTCGTTTTTAAATCTTTGTTTAGATTTATATTAGTTTTAGTCATTTTATTACTTAAACTTATTTCAGTTAGTTGCTAATGCAACATTTAAAATCAAAAGTTTAAGCTTTGTTTTTTCATCTTATTTATATTTCTTATTTCAGCTTTATTTCTATAAATTAAATGATTTTTAATAGTTTTCAATAGTTTTAACACTGTTAATTATGGCATTTCTATATTGTTTACATCTTCTTAGTAGTTGACTCCTATATTATAACCATTTAATATGTTTTTCCACAGACAGTACACCCTTGAAACAGACTAATGTTGGCTTCTGTGGTGCCGAGAGGCTGCAGCATCTTGTCCAAAACCACCGAGAGGTCAGACATGACTTCACCTCATTTCCAGTTTGTCAGTTTGCACAATTTGTCCTTACAAACTTAAATCATTTCACACTAGGTACATTAAATGTGGAAATAATTTAGAAATCAGATGTCATGTGTAGGTGGCCGACATTACATCAATGCTTCACAATGTCACTCAATAATTGTTTTGCCCTACCATCTTGTCCTGTTTTTAGAAGGCGACCTACTACATGGAAATGAGTTCTATCTGTCCAATCTATCTATTGTTCGAAGGTCCTAGTTGGGTTTAAGCCATTCACCAAAAATGGGTGCGAGGGACAACCTGCCACGTCTTTTAATCAGATAACAAGCTAGCGATATATTTTAAGCTCATAGTTACCACAACACCTCACTTCCACTTGTTCGGTGGCAGTATTGAAAAACCAGATGTGAGCTTTTCCTTAAGTTCTCCCTTGACGCCTTCTCAAGGTTGTGAAATCCTCTCTGTCTTGTGACCCACGCCAGATACCAGTGTCCAGGTCAAAGCGGAAGGTCGACCAGTCCAAAACCAGCTGTCTTTTGCACCTCCATGCAGACCACCGCTTCTACAAACGCTTTGGAAGTGTCGAAGGTGTTGTGGCTCAGGTGAGTTCCCAAGATCTAGTACTCAAAAGGTTAATTTATTCAACATCTACTGGCTGATAAACACAAACACATACAGTGGTGTGAAAAAGTGTTGGCCCCCTTCCTGATTTTTTTATTTTATTTTTTTGCATGTTTGTCACACTTTAATGTTTCAAATCATCAAACAAATTTAAATATTAATCAAAGATGACACAAGTAAACACAACATGCAGTTTTTGAATGAAGTTTTTTATTATGAAGGGAAAACAAAATCCAAACCCACATAGCCCTGTGTGAAAAAGTGTTTGCCCCCTAAACATAATAACTGGTTGGGCCGCCCTTAGCAGCAACAACTGCAATCAAGTATTTGCGATAACTTGCAATGAGTCTGTTACAGCGCTGTGCAGGAATTTTGGCCCACTCATCTTGGCTGAATTGTTGTAATTCAGCCACTTTGGAGGGTTTTCGAGCATGAACTGCCTTTTTTAGGTCATTCCACAGTAGGGTTGTGCCGATAGACGATAGTATCGTGTATCCACGATAGTCAGAGATATCGCCTGTTGCTGATGCCTGTGACGAAAGTAAGACGATTATTATTATTATGCGTCAAAAAGGCACCTAACTTTAGCGATGCGGCGTGGAGAGTCGGTTCTGGGATGCCTCAAACTTGCCGCGGTATAAACACAAGCATACAGTGGCTGCGTTGCGCCGCAGATGTGTGCAGTGAAAATGGGTAAGACATTTATTCATCATACAGTGTTCATAGATTAAGTGTAGACTTAAGTGTAGACAGTCATTAGGATAACAGAGGTAGTAAAATGTGGTTTAGGCTGAATTAAATACGATATATGAGAATCCGTCTGTATAGTAAACATAAACATTCATTTCAGTAATATCTGTATGCGTTAACTAGAATTACGATGCAATAAAATGGCGCTAAACATATGCACGTGAATTACACGCACATCGCTTCTCCACATTCTATATGAACTGAACTACAACATGAACTGATGACAAAGATCAGACATACAGTGGTAACATTATCGCAATATGACTGGTAAAGAAAGATTAATTTACATTCACGCACGCACATTTACCCCTCCCTGAAGATAGCAGAGAATGAAACCGAAAGTAAACTTGAACCTCTCTGACAGAACTACCGTCAGCGCTCTGTACACGCACAACTGTCACGTCACATGCACTACCTTTACAAAATGAATAAGGAATTTATTACATATTGACATATTTACATATTATTAAATAAATTAGCACGATAGTATCGTGTATCGGCGATCTCACAGGCTGACGATAGGACGATATGAAAATTGAGCATATCGCCCAACACTATTCCACAGCATCTCAATAGGACTCAAGTCAGGACTTTGACTAGGCCACTCCAAAGTCTTCATTTTTTTTTTTCTTCAGCCATTCAGAGGTGGATTTGCTGGTGTGTTTTGGATCATTATCCTGCTGCAGAAACCAAGTTCGCTACAGCTTGAGGTCACGAACAGATGGCCAGACATTGTCCTTCAGGATTTTTTGGTAGACAGCAGAATTCATGGTTCCATTTATCACACGAAGTCTTCCAGGTCCAGAAGCAGCAAAACAGCCCCAGACCATCACACTACCACCACCATATTTTACTGCTGGTATGATGTTCTTTTTCTGAAATGCCGTGTTACTTTTACGCCAGATGTAATGAGACACACACCTTCCAAAAAGTTCAACTTTTGTCTCGTCAGTCCACAGAGTATTTTCTCAAAAGTCTTGGGGATCATCAAGATGTTTTCTGGCAAAACTGAGACGAGCCTTTATGTTCTTTTTGCTCAGCAGCAGTTTTCATCTTGGAACTCTGCCATGCAGGCCATTTTTGCCCAGTCTCTTTCTTATGGTGGAGTCATGAACACTGACCTTAACTGAGGCAAGAGAGGCCTGCGGTTCTTTAGATGTTGTTGTGAGGTCTTTTGTGACCTCTTGCATAAGCCGTCGCTGTGCTCTTGGGGTAATTTTGGTCGGCCGGCCACTCCTGGGAAGGTTCACCACTGTTCCATGTTTTGGCCATTTGTGGATAATGGCTCTCACTGTGGTTCGCTCGAGTCCCAAAGCTTTAGAAATGGCTTTATAACCTTTTCCCAGACTGATAGATCTCAATTACTTTCTTTCGCATTTGTTCCTGAATTTCTTTGGATCTTAACATGATGTGTAGCTTTTGAGGATCTTTTGGTCTACTTCACTTTGTCAGGCAGGTCCTATTTAAGGGATTTCTTGAGTGCGAACAGGTGTGGCAGTAATCAGGACTGGCTGTGGCTAGAGAAACTGAACTCAGGTGTGATAAACCACCGTTATGTTTTAACACTTTTTCACACAGGGCCATGTGGGTTTGGATATTTTTTCCCCTTCATAAAAAAAAACCCCTTCATTTAAAAACTGCATATTGTGTTTACTTGTGTTATCTTTGATTAATATTTAAATTTGTTTGATGATCTGAAACATTAAAGAGTGACAAACATGTAAAAAAAAAAAAAAAAAATCATTAAGGGGGCCAACACTTTTTCACACCACTGTATATATTTTCCTGTTGACTGTAAAGTTAGGCCCCCCTTTGGTGCCCAGTCTCCACGAAATGGGATTCACAACATGTTCCTTCCTTGATCCCACTGGAGACTTCTGCGAAATGGTGGGGTTGTATGTCACCAATGGACCAAAGCCAAGTTCCTTACTTTGGCTGTGAGAAACAAAGGTTTTCAAGCTGCTTTGGTACAACTTAATCTTATGTAATGTTTGTATGCTGAAGATAAAAGACAGGATTTCCACAAGTTAGAGTAACCACTTGTTATCTTTTATCTGATGAGTTTTCCAGATTGGTGTATTCTGGGGGCTGGACCGCCTGCCTTGCGGCTGAGGTCACTGAGCTTTTACTTTGGGGGGTAGTTCCCATTGTCTGCGTATTATTTTTGACGGTTACGCAATGTTTTTGTTTTACTCTCCACAGCTGCTGATTTTTATTGTTTTAGCAAATTACTACATGTACGAGATTCCTGAAAAGCGATGTTTCTGCCAACAGAATAACTGCAAAACACCCATTAAATGATAATGGCTCTTTATTTTGTTGTTGTTTTTTATTCAGCAGTTTTTTTTTCAGATGGACCAAAACTGTTTCAAAAAATGTCTCATGCGGCAAAATATATATTACATTTTACATTATTTTATTGTGCTTTATTCCTTTAATGCAAAGCTGAATTTCCAGCATCATTACTTCAGTCTTCAGTGTCACATGATCCTTCAGAAATCATTCTAATATGCTGATTTTACATCCAAGAAACAATTTTCTTATTGTTGCCAATGTCAAAAATATGATAATGATTTTTCGATTAATAGAGATTTCAAAAGAACAGCATTTATTTGAAATATAAATCTTTTGTAACATTTTAAATGTCTTTACAGTCTTTTTTGACCAATTTAATGCATTCTTGCAGATTAAAAGTATTAATTTATTAAAAATATATATATATATTTTGCAAAGTTTTGGTTGTGTGTGTGTTTATATAATACAATTTAAGTTTTTTTTCTTCACAATTGTGCGATATATACTTGCAATTGTGAGTTATAAAGTCCGAATGGCAAGATATAAAGTCAGAACTGTGAGTTTGTATTTCGCAATTTTGACTTTTTTTCTCACAATTGTGAATTTTTTGTTTCTCACAATTGTGAAATATAAACTCACATTTTTTTTCTCAGAATTGTGAGATAAATTCGCAGTTGTGAGTTATAAAGTCAGAATTGCGAGACAAAGTCAGAATTTCTCAGAATTGTGAGTTTGTCTCTTAATACTGACTTTTTTTCTCGCAATTGTGGGATATAAACTCACAATTCTGACTCTTTTTCTCGCAATTGTGAAATATAAATCTCATTCTCGCAATTGGGATAAAAACTCACAATTCTGACTCTTTTTCTCGCAATTGTGGGATATAAACTCACAATTCTAACTTTTTTTCTTGCAATTGCAAAATATAAACTTGCAATTCCACTTTTCTCAGAATTGTGAGATAAATTTGCAGTTGTAACTTGTAAGTTATAAAGTCAGAATTGCAAGACAAAGTCAGAATTGTGATTTTGTGTCTCGTAATTCTGACTTTTTTCTCACAACTGCGAGATATAAACTTGAGATTCTGACTCTTTTCCTCACAATTGTGGGATATAAACTCAAAATTGCGAAAGAAAAACCTACAATTCTACTTTTTTTCGCAGAATTGTGGGATATAAATTTGCAGTTGTGAGTTAAAGTTTTTCTCACAATTCTGAGGAAAAAAAGAATTTCGAGTTTATATCTTGCAATTGCAGAAAAAAAAGTCAGAATTATGAGTTTATATCCCACAATTCCAAGACGTAAAGTCAGAATTTCTCAGAATTATGAGTTTGTGTCATGTAATTCAGATTTTTTTTTGTCTCGCAATTGTGGGATATAAACTCACAATTCTGACTTTTTTTCTTACAATTGTGAAATATAAATCTCATTCTCGCAATTGTGGGATATAAACTCACAATTCTGACTCTTTTTCTCGCAATTGTGAAATATAAATCTCATTCTCGCAATTGTGGGATATAAACTCACAATTCTGACTCTTTTTCTCGCAATTGTGGGATATAAACTCACAATTCTGACTTTTTTTCAGAATTTTGATTTAAATTTGCAGTTGTGAGTTCTAAAGTCAGAATTGCAAAAAATAAAATCAAAATATCTCAGAATTGAGAGTTGTCTTTTTTTCTCACAGTTGCAGGATGTAAACTCACAATTCTGACTTTTTTTTTGAGAAAAAACACAATTCTACTTTTTTCCTCAGAATTGTGAGACAAACTTGCAATTCTATTTTTTTCTCAGAATTGTGATATAAATGTGCAATTGTGAGTTATAAAGTCAGAATTGCGAGACATAAAGTCAGAATTTCTCAGAATTGTGAGTTTGTCTCATAATTCTGACTTTTTTTCTCACAGTTGCGACATATAAACTCAAAATTCAGACTTTTGTTCTCAGAATTGTGATATAAACTCGCAATTGTGAGTTATAAAGCCAGAATTGCAAGTGATCAAGTCAGAATTCCTCAGAATTGTGAGTTTTACTTTTTTTTTCTTACAGTTGCGAGATATAAATGAGAAATCCTGACTTATTTTCTGCAATTGCAAGATATAAACTTGCAGTTCCATTTTTTTTCTCAGAATTGTAAGATATAAATTTGCAGTTGTGAGTTATAAAATGGTAACTGTTATAAATAAATACATTTATTTATTTTTTTAGAAATTCAGAAGTGTTTGTGTGATTGGGTGTAGGTACTCTGACTGTGTGCCATGCCACAGTGTTATTCGACATTACCATTTTCACCCAGTGCTGTGTGCCAATATGTTGGTCTTGGCCGGCTCATTGTAAGGAACAGAGGCCAGATTATCACTCATACTCCTCACCCGACACTTTTACCCCAGAGTGCTTTCATTCCCTCTGAGGCGAAATGTGCCTCAATCCACTGACAGCGACTAGGGCAAGAGACTCTCTGGAGGATTCGCTGTTGCAACTGAAACTCTGAGGAACAGTGTCTCAATTGATCAAACAATATGATAAGATTACTGTGGCAAAATTAATCTGTCTGTCTGTCAGTTCATCACTAGTTCTGTCTAACAAGGTGTCGAGGAGATGAAAAATCAGTTATTCATAAGCTTAATGCACCAATGTGTTTTGCAGGTCGCCTCCTACATGAAAGCAGTAAACGACATTTATGACAGAGCCGACTTTGACGGCATAGAGCTGGTCAACTTCAAAGTGAAATTCCTCACCGTAAGGTCCTTGTTTAAACAAAATAATTACAGCTGTATTATATATATATATATATATATTTAGAGTAGTTCATTTAAAATCTATTATCATAATTGCTTATTTATTTATTTACGTTTTGTTTTAGTATTTATTTATTGATTCCTAATTTGAGATAATTTCATAATTTTTATTTATGACCTCTCAACTTTAGGTCATTTCATGTTTATTTTCCTGTTGTTTTTTTTTTTTTTTGTAGTTATTTTTAGTATTTCTAACTTAAAAATATTTATTTTCTTGTTTTTATGTATGTATTTATTTATTTTTTATTTGCCTCTTGATTTTAACTAATTTCATAGTATTTTCGTTTCCTGTTTTTTATGTATTTATTGCCTCCTAACTTCAGATAACTAAAAAAATATTTATTTACTTTTTGCCTCTTGATTTTAACTAATTTCATAATATTAATTTAGTTTCCTGGTATATTTTTTATTTTATTTAGTATTTATTTTTAGATGACTTAAAATATTCATTTACTTTTTGCCTCTTTTTTTCATTTAATAATATTAATTTAGTTTCCTGGTATATTTATTTATTTATTTAATTTAGTATTTATTTATTGCCTCTTCACTTTAAATTACTTAAATATTTATTTTCTTGTTTTTAAGTATTTTTCTTATACTAAACTTTGTTTATTGACCCCTTGTTTTTTGCCTCTTGATTTTAACTAATTTCATAATATTTTAGTTTCCTATTTTTTATGTATTTATTGCCTTAACTTCAGATAACTTAAAAATATTTATTTACTTTTTGCCTCTTGATTTTAACTAATTTCATAATATTAGTTTAGTTTCCTGGATTAAAAAAAAAATTATTTAGTATTTATTTATTGCCTCTTTACTTCAAATAACGTAAAAATATTTATTTTCTTGTTTTTAAGTATTTATTTATACTAAACTTTTTATTGTTTATTGACCCTTTGTTTTTTTGCCTCTCGATTTTAACTAATTTCATAATGTTTTAGTTTCCTGGTATTTTTTAATTTAGTATTTATATATTGCCTCTTAACGTCCAATATTTTTAAGTATTTATTCTTTGCCTCTAAACTTTGTTTATTGACCCTTTGTTTTTATTTATGTATTTATTTATTTTTTGCCTCATAATATTTTATAATATTCATTTTGTTTCCTGGTTATTGTTTTATTTATTTATTTATGTAATGTTCATTTTTTTGCTTCTTAACTTCAGATAACTTAAAAATATTTATTTCCTTGTTTTTAGGTATTTATTTATTTTTTGCCTCTAAATATGTCTTTTTGACCCCTTTTTTAGTTTTTATATTTGTTTCATATTTGTTTGTTTGTTTTGTTGCCTCTTGATTTTAACTAATTTCATAATATTTGTTAAGTTTTCTGGTCATTTCTTTTAGTATTAATTAATTCCCTTTTAACTTCAGATAACTTAGAAATATTTATTTTTTTGTTTTTAATTATTTATTTATTGCCTCTAAACTTTGTTTATTGACCATTTGTTTGTTTTTACTTTTATAAAGTTATTTTTTTTCTATTTGTATTTATGTATTGCTTCTTAGTTTTAGATTTATTTAACTTCAAACTGAAATTCCTCACCATAAAGTCCTTATTCTTCATCCATGTCAAATATTTAAGCCTGGAATGACATAAAACGGGTCGCTTATGTTTCAGGTGATCACAGAGGAAGATCCCAGCAGTCCCCTGAGCAAGACTCACATTGGGCCTGAGAAGCTGTTGAGTCTGTTTTCTGAGATGAACTGGAACGACTACTGCCTCTCCTATCTCCTGACCAACAGAGACTTCAGCGGGGTTCTCGGTCTGGCCTGGGAAGGAAAACCAGGTAAGATTTCAAAACCCATCCGCTGTAGACGGATCGCAACACATGCCGTCTCAATGACGCCCAAAACAAATGTCACGTGGAGGAATATTATTATACTCAATGGTGGCCAACAGGGCTTATGCATCATTTAGGCCTTTGGTATGTGACCTTTATCCACAGTTGTGCTTGACGCGACATGATATTGAAGCAAAGCTCTCTGATAACATCACTTAAAGCCTAGACACCCTATTGAAAAATTGTGGCGTGAATGGTGGGGGTCTGGGTGTGGAGTGGTGGTCTTTGGGAAGTACTTCTAGGAAAGAATGTGCTCATGTAAAATTCAGAGAAACGACCTTCCTGGAAGTTTTTAATGTACATTACATGTGCTGTGAGAGTTTAAAGAGATACAAGTGGACAAGGTGATCTGAAAAAAAAAAATACAATTTATATACTTTTTAACCTCAAGCACTCACCTGAGCTAGATAAGACGAGCATTTGAGGTTAAATGTATATAGTAAATTATCTGTGAATTTTTGTTTTGCAAGTGAACTTCTCCTTTAAATGGTGAAATTGTATTTTATTTATATAAAGTGTATCTAATTAACTGAAATCGTGAAATTTAAATAATGAAATATCAGTTAATTAAATGTTAAAATAATTTTTAGGGCACTATAAAATAAAAAAAATATTTTTTCCCAAATTTTTCTTTTTTTTTTTTTCAGATTGAATTTTTCTAGATTCTGTTAAAATGGTTAAATTGTATTTTAGTAATGTAAAAGCATATCTACTTAATTTAAACCATGAAATTTAAACATCAGTGTATTAAATGTCAACAAAATATATTTTTATGGCACACATTTTTCTTCCACAAATTCCATTTTATTTTTTGCAAAATTATTTTTGTTTTTGTTGTTGTTGTTGTTTTAATCTAATTAATTGAAATTATGCAACTTAATTTCAAATTAAACATCCGTTTATTAAATGTTTAACAAAAATACATTTTTATAGCACTAGGAAATGTTTTATTTGTTTCCCATATTGGTTAAATTTCCTAAAATGGTTAAATTGTATTTTAGTAATATAAAGGCTAATTGTTCAAAATAATGAAATTTAAATAAATAAACATCAGTTTATTAAATGTTAACTAACAAAAATACAATTTTATGGCACTACATTTTTTCCCCCAAATTGTATCTTTTTTTTTTAGATTAAATCTAATTAATTTATATCATGCCATTTCAATGATTAAACATCCATTTATTAAATGTAAAAAAAAGGCACTATAAATTGTTTTATTTTTTCCCAAATTCATTTTTTTAGATTTTTTTTCAAGATTTTTTAATTTAATATCAGTTTATTAAATGTGAACAAAAATACATTTTTACAGCACTAAAAATGTTTCATTTTTTTCCCCAAATTATTTTTTTTTTTCAGATTTAATAAGATTCTTTTCAAATGGTTAAATTGTATTTTAGTAATATAAAACCACATCTAATTAATTGAAATCATGAATTTTAATTTTAACAATTTTAAAAAATTGTTTTATTTTTCAATTTTTATTTTTCATATTTATTTTTATTTTTCAAGATTAATTAATATTAATATTTATTTTTCAAGATTCTGTTTAAATGATTGAATTGTATTTTAGTAATATAAACCCATGTCTAATTAATTGAAATCATGAAATTTAAATTATCCAGTTTATTAAATAGTAACAAAAGTACATCTTTATAGCACTATAAAATAATATATATATATATACACCCCCCCCCCCAAAAATTTCAATTATTTTTTTCCAAATTTATATATATATATGTATATATATGTGTGTACATATGTATGTATGTATGTATGTATGTATGTATGTATATATATATACATGTATGTGTATATATGTATGTGTATATATATATATATATATATATATATGTGTATATGTGTGTGTATGTGTATATATGTATATATGTGTATATGTGTATGTGTGTATATATATATATATATATATATATATATATT
>NC_133367.1:24497670-24587400 GCF_049309525.1 Garra rufa | reverse complement strand
GTTTTATTTTAAATTTAATTATTTGAAAGCATGTCCAATGAATTAAATTCATAAAATGTTAACAATTTTATATATAAAATATTTTTTGTTTTGTTTTATCAAAGTCTCTGTTGTCAGTTTGATTTTTTTTTTCTGATTTTTTTTTTTTTTTTAATTTAACCAAATTAAAATTAAACAATTTCTTTTAGTTAATTGTATTAATTTCCCATCAAAATAAATTTACTGTGAAAATTAAAACATGGAAGAAAATTGGCTTGATATTGCTCAAATAAATAAATAAAATTAAAAACATTTTAAATATTTATTATTATTTTTTAATTGAGAAGTACACTCTACTGGATTGCTTTGGTTTAAAAAAAACCCTTCTTACAGTATAATCCCAATAAAAGCAATAATATTGGTGCATTGTTTGTACTACCGCCGCTAAGATTACCTCGTAATTAACATTCCTCTTCGCGACACAATGAATCCTGCATTCCGAATTAGCAACTTCCCCTACATGACAGGACATGACCTTAGCTGTCGCTCCCTTTTAATCTGGACATCTGCAACATCCTGAATGTTATGAATGGGACAACATCTGCGTTTATTGATCAATTCATTCCCCTACTTGGCTAAAAAAAAGACCAGCTAAAACCAGCTTAGACCAGCATAGGACTAACATGCCATCAAGCAGAATGATCCAGCGTGATCACTGAACTCCTGCTGGTTAAACTAGTAAGTCAGAACAACTTACAGTTATAATTTAGCATAGTTGTGTGGTGCAAGTAGGCATTCAACCACAGTACCAACTTTAAGCAAGAAGACATCACTCATCTAGCAACACATTCCTTACAGTTTGACCCTCAGTGACTCTCAGATATGTCCGTTTTCACAAAGGTAGTGCTTTGTAAATGTAGACTGGCCTCAGTCCGGTTACAGTATCTGAATGTCACTGAGATCTCACACGGCGAGCAAACTGAGCAGTCATTGTTTTGGTTATTGTTGTTGCGGCTGGAGGTGCAGGCCACAAGCTGAGATCCTACAATGCTGCCATGGGATTGACCGCAGCGCCCGCTGTGATTGGCTGAGAATGGGGGTGTGAGTCAACAGCAGTGGTGACATGTGACCAGAAAGCTATGCATGTTAGACCTCTGCCCCCACCACAAAAAACTAGGATAACCGCATTCCTTTTTCCGCATTTGCCTCCATGGTGAAACCCTCACGTGAGGAGATCCCATTAGACACATTTGCGTTCCTTCACGCACATTAGCATTAAACCACCATGCAAATCCAGTATCAAGTTGCATTCGATTCCATACGGGATGGGCCTTATGTATAAACGTATTAATTCAAAACATAAAAGCAGCAATGACTTTGATGTGACTTTTTAGTGCTTTAGCACTCAAACATGTCAAGAAACTTGATGGATGCTAACACTAACATCTTACGGTTTGGCCCTGGAAAGTTGAACCAAGACATCTGCAAGTCCTACAACAGCCTTTAGTATTTTGGCCTTGTGTTGATTGGGCTTGTTGTTACTCATTTATTCTATGGCGGAGTAGGCTCAAAGGGAATGTGGGGGCTTTCTGTCAATCATACTTACCCAACAAAGACACACTACCCTGCTTAGCAGCTTGGGGCGTTGTAGAGAGGTCAGTTTATGGTAGGTGGTTGTAGTATTTTAAAGGGTTGAAAATTCTGTCATTAAAGGTTGTATCAGCGATTCTAGGCAGAAAAATAAAGTGTCAAATTCAGCTGACCTTTCTTCATGATCCGCTCGCTGCCTGCCCCATAAATTGGCTGTAAAAAAAACGCGTCTCTGTGGTCAGCCTAGGGTCCGAGATATGCCAAAAAAACAATCGGTGCTACCAACGATTCCACAGAAAAACAAACGGTGTTCCAACCAGGCAGCGAGTGAATCGTGAAGAAAGGTCAGCTGAATTTGACATTTTATGTTTCAGGCTTGAAATCACTGATACAACCTTTAATTACCTTACGTTGTTTGCAATGTTGGGCAGGTACTTTAAAAAAAGTAATTAGTTATAGTTAGTAGTTACTTCCCACAAATAGTAACTGAGTTAGTAACTGATTTACATCATTATAAAAGTAACTAATTACCAGGGAAAGTAACTATTTAAAAGTGTTCAAATATGTCAAGTAACTTGGATGCCGCTAATATTAAATATGGTAAATTAATAAAACATTGTACACTATTCTACACTATTTTAATGTTGCTGTGGGACATTAGCCCGTTTCACACAGCAATCCCGTTAAATTGTTGAAAAATTACCTGACTTAAGTATGACTTTACCGGTAAATACAGAAATATGCTGTTCACACAGGCATTCTGGCTTTTTGACGGTAAGAGACCGTTCACACAACAGCACCAAAATGCCAGTAAATTCCAGCATGTCAGCAGAAAAGCTTTAGTTTCACTATTTGTGCAATTTGACAACAAAGTATAGTGACCAGTATAAGGGAATGATCAATCAGAATGCTTTTTCTGCTCTTATAAACCCGGGATGCGCATAAAGTATCCACCTGGAGAGCTGCAGCGCTGATGAATGAGAAAGAAGGCTTGGTCTTGAGCGCAACACTTGAAACAGCTGTGAGACGAGGTGCAAAGACATCCATCAAGCGATTATTTACAAAGAAAAACTCATTTAAACAAGCAGCGTAGCTTTGTAAACAGCTCAGAGTAATCATGTCATCTCCATAAGAACGCTATGTTTGGCCAATTTGGACCAAAGCAGACTTTATTCGTCAGCGCGTTCTACATGCTCATACTAGTAACCTTCATTCTGGACTATTACAACAATGTTCTTACTACCTTTCAGGGCCTTGAATGTGGTAGTTGCGTCGCTGTCTATGCAGGGTCAAAAAGCTCTCGGATTTCATCAGAATATTTATCAGAAATCTTCATTTGTGTTCTGAAGACGAACACAGGTCTTATGGGTACATTGTATTCTAGAAAACTTGATGGTGATGTTGAAGTCATGTGACAAGGGTGTAGTATGTTTACATCCTACATTTAGCTTTTCACTTCTGGTAATTAAAATTCCCAAAGTTGTGTTCACTTGTGAAGATGAGTCATGATAGACAAAACGCATAATGGTGAGGTGACATTAGCCAAAGTAAATCCATTGTCAGTAGTGTATGATGCATAAACGTTTACTTAGAGGTCATTTTTAAACCAAGCAGCTTTCTATATTTGGTAAACGTGGCAAATGAAAGTGTTAACAGTTCAGCAAATTTGAATTCAGAGTTTAAAGGATTCCTGTTGACATTCCTGCATAATTTCGCCAAACAAACCTAAATGTGAAAACCTTAAGAATCATCAACTTTTGTTGGGCGCAGAGCTTATTTTCTCCAGTAATCCAAAAGCCAACAGAAGAATAATTTGGGGACCAGAGTACCAGGGTGATGCAAACTTCTGGTTTGGCCTACAAAAATATCATCACCCAAGCACTCTATTGGCCTTGCACAATAAACCCATATGGAAGCTTTAGTCTAAAAATAGTCCTTGGGTTTTAAGTCCTGTTTACTTTCTCAAATTAAACAGGACTTAAATACTTAATTAAACTTGGCTATTGTGTTTGGTTTGGACTTTTTACTCATTGTCTGTCAACTGACAATGTTGTGCTGCTAATCAACAGCCTCGGTCCTAAAAAACCTTGTGACAAAAATGGCTCCATGCAAGTCTAGTGGAAAAAGAGCCTGATATAGCAACTGTGAAAGGCAACAACATCCCTGAGGCACCTTGCATGTTGTGGAAAGAGCTCAACGTTCTGTAAAGATGCCTCTGACTTAGAGTACACCGGAGTAAACCGTTCACCTTCAATTTATTTGGCTCTCTTCCTAGTCAGTTGGAATGAGTAAGCTCTGCCATGCAATGCATTTATATTCCATTGTCTAATTGAATATAGCTCACATAGTTATTTTAATGTGTTTGTCAGGACAACACCATTGTCCTTAAAGTAGCACTATTGGCTGTTAGACATGGTCTGCAATTCCTTAAAATTTCGAAGTGTAGAATATTTTTTTAGCTGCATTTGAAACTTCCTGTGTTTATGAACCACAGTGACCAATGACTCAGCAGTTTCAAAAATGAAGACCTATTCCTCATGTGATAAGAGAGCCCCTTAATGAGAGACAGACCATAAACCCTCTATAAAACCATAGTTCACATATGTTTTATGTGAGCCAGTTTATTCAGCCTCAGTGAATGGTTGTAAATTTCCCACAGACAAGCCTAAAAAAACGTAAATGGGTTCTCGATGTTTTGGGTCTGAACACAAATCTCACAACATCTGAGGAGACGTAAGCCTGACCCTTGATTTTGCTGGACTAAAAGTTCACAACCTGGTTTAAAAGAATCCAGGACTTTGATGGACAGGCTTGTCTTGACCAGCTACAAGTCCTTACCCCCTCTTACCACCCACCAGCAGACTTTAGTCAGCAGTGATATAATTGGTTAGTGCTGTGCAAAAAAGACCAGCTGTTTGTGATCAGCAGTAAAATTGTCTGTTGGCGTTATAAGAGCTTAAATCAAAGGGGAGCTCATATGGAAAAAAAATAAACAACTCTGCTAGGGGTTCTTCTCCTTTTTTACAGTATGTAAATCCTGGCATGAAATAGTTAGGCCAGCTGACACATCCATTTCCAGGATACACAGTAGTACCTTGGAGTTTGTGTTAAAACATGAATTCAAACTCAAGAGAAATGTCCTGATGTGTTGTCTCTTCTCTGATTCTTAGATAACTGGGGAGGAATCTGCTCTGAAATGATTTTGAAGAGTGGTCAAAACACCAGCCATAACACAGGTCTAATCACTCTTCAGAACTATGGCTACTACCTTTCTCCCAAACATGTGCACCTGACCTTTGCCCATGAGTTGGGTCATAGTCTTGGAGCCCCGGTAAGTCTGATACCTTTCACAGACAAACTTGTAGGTTCAATAAATATTAAAAAACCAACAAATGACACATGCATGAATGATTAACACTGGGTTTGCAAATCAAATATGGCTGCAATCTCCATTGGTGTCATTTGTTTTGAAAATGCATGCTGCTATGCTGTTGCCAAATGCTGGTTTATTTTTGTTTGATTCTCACGCTATAGAGCACGATGGCCTTGCTGCATGTCCAGATACCTTTCTGTAATTGGTGACGTTTTTTCACTAGTAGTAGGCATGTTCTTCACACTTCCTAGGGCTCTTTGGCAGATTAGTTCTGCTCTGCTCCACTTGTCCACCTCCCCTTTGCATGTTAAGTCACATTTGACAGCGAAAGGGCTGACGTGCATGGCTCATTGTTTCCAGACTGAATTTGGGATGCAGAGCAGATCTGAGGATCCACATCACCTGTGATTTATAGGGAGGCCTGGGAAAGGGGCCAGTGGCCTTTGGCCCACTTATCTCATTTCATTCTGGAGCCTTCAGTGTGTTGCAGAGTTTCTGTGAATGAAAAGCAACACAACACTATAGTGTGCATAACTTGTAAGCCTGGTACTACTTTCTAGACATGAAAATATAGAAATTAATTAGCTGCATTAAATTACCTAATGGAGAACACCAACACCAGTCTCCCAATCTACATTTTACTTCATGCTTGATATATTCTGTGGCAGCACGATGAGGGTACGGACTGTGGAGGCCTGGAGATCACTGGCGGCAAAGGCAGGTTCCTGATGTTTCCTCAAGCCTCCTACAGGATAGAGGAGAACAGCGACAAGTTCTCCCCCTGCAGCTTGCGGCACATGAGTCACATTCTGAACATCAAGAAGGACAAATGCTTTATAGGTAAGACACCTGAACAGATTCTGGTATAGGATAGATATGCTAATGAACATTAGCTTGTCTCAGTCCTAAATCTCTCCTACACTGAGCCTTATCTTCATTGCTGATCAATGCGTGAGGTAAACCTAACTGGCTGAAGGTGTACCTGTTTTGTCTTGTCAGTTAGTGATCAGCCCATTTGTGGAAACCGCATTGTAGAAGAGGGGGAAGAATGTGACGTGGGCCATGATGAAAGTGATCAATGTTGTTACAGCTCAAAGGAACCTGCAGGCGTTGAATGTCGACTGAAGCCAGACAAACAATGCAGGTTTGTATTAAGTCCATTTTGTGTCAGAATGACTTTTTTTTTTTTTTTTTTTTTTTTTTTTTTGACAAATTCAGTTTCTTCACTATAAGGTCCCTTAATTCATCTGGTCCAATAGTCCATGCATTATTGATGTAATGTCAAATCAACATTTGTTAGTAGACCACTGTGATGACCTCAATAAAGCTGGTGTTCCAAAAAAAAAAAAATATTAGTGGTGCTAGTGAGCTTCATTTTGAGTCTTTAAATGACAAACAGGTTACAGGAGCATCCAGTCCTGCTCCTGAACTTGTCATATACCTGAATAGGTTATATCAATCTTAATTTAGGTTTTCAGGAATATTTTAAAAGTCAAAGCAGGTGATTTGGAGCAAGTGGGAGGTAAACTCTGCAGGAAGGTGGGCCTCCAGGAGCTGGTTCGGACCCCCCTTGCATAGGAGGACTAATTCCAACGTCCAAGGAGTTAAGCTCCAACTCTAGATGAACACACCTGAACCACCTATCAAGGTCTTCCAAGATTATTCAAAATGTCTAAGCAGCTGTTTGAGAGCATGTTTGAGTTAAACTTTCTAGAAAGGTGGCCCTCCAGGTGCTGGTTCGGACCCCCCTTGCATAGAAGGACAATCTCCAACCTCTGAACCACCTATCAAGGGCTTCAAAATTATTTAACAGCTGTTTGAGAGCATGTTTTAGCTAAACTCTCTAGGAATGTGGCCCTCCAGGAGCTGCCTTGAACCCTTCTTGTGTAGGAGGACAACCTGCAGCCTTTGAGGAGTTTATCTCCAACCTTAGGTAAATATACCTGAACCACCTATCAAAGTCTTCAAGATTATGTAAATGTCTCAGCAGCTGTTAGAGTGTTTAGCTAAGACATGGCCCACGAGAAGCTGGTTTGGATTCCTCTTGCATAGGAGGACTACCTCCAACCTAGGAGGAGTTTAGCTCCAACTCTACATAAGCATACATTAACCACCTCACGGTCTTCAAGGTTGTTCAAATGTCTCAGCAGGTGTTTGAGAGCATGCTTTAGCTAAGCTCTCTAGGAACATGGCCCATCTGCTCCAAGTAGCTGGTTTGGATCCCCCTTGCATAGGAGGACTACCTCCAACTTCGCAGAAGTTTAGCTCCAACCCTAGGTAAACATACCTGAACCACCTATCAGGGTCTTGAAAATTATTCAAAATGTCTAAGCAGGTGTTTGAGAGCATGTTTGAGCTTAACTCTCCAGAAAGGTGGCCCTCCAGGAACTGGGTTGGACCTCCTTTGTGTAGGACAAGGTTGCCCAGTCCTGCTCTTGGAGGACTGCCTTCCTGCAGTTCTTAGCTCTGACCCTAGTTTAACATACCTGAACCCGCTAATCAAGATCTTCAGGACGACTTGAAACATCTCAGCAGGTGTTCTAGAGCAAGTTGGAGCTAAACTCTAGAAGAAGGTGGTTTGGACCCCCCCCCTAGCACAGGAAGTCTACCTCCAACCTCTGAAAACATGCTCTCAAGGAAGGTGGCCCTCGAGGAGCTGGTTTGGGCCCTCCTTGCATAGGAGGACTACCTCCAATCTCCAAGGAATTTAGCTCCAACCCTATGTAAACATACCTGAACCACATATTAAGGTCTTCAAGATTACTCAAAACATCAAAGTAGCTGTTTTGGAGCAGATTTGAGCTAAACTCTCTAGGAAGGTGGCACTCCAGGAGCTGGTTTGGACTCCTTCTTCTGTAAGGCAAGGGTGCCCAGTCTTGTTCTAGGAGGACTGCCTTTCTGTAGTTCTTATCTCCAACCCTAGTTAAACATATCTGAACCACCTCATCAAAGTCTTTCCAGGTGGTTTTCTAGAACAGGTTGGAGCTAAACTCTAGAAGAATGTGGTCCTCAGGAGCTGGGTTGAACACCCCTTCTGTAGAGTCTTGTTGACTTGGAAATGTGCAAATGAAGTCTACATCAAGAAAACCATTTGGAATTAATTAATAACAGCTGAATCGATTATGGTTCATTGGCTCCATCAAACCCACCTTCTTGAAGATGATCATTGTTAATTCTTGACCTTGTATTTGTTTCAGTCCAAGCCAGGGCCTGTGCTGCAGCTCCCATTGCATCTTCAAGGAAGCTGGGGTGATGTGTGAACGCCAATATGAGTGTCGCAACCAAAGTATATGCACCGGTTCCTCTGCTGTATGTCCAGAACCCGCCGCCAAGCCAGACATGACAATATGCAGCAATGGCACACGTGTCTGCTTTAATGGGGTATGTTCAAACGGGGACAATCTGGCTATTTTTGGACTATGTACTATTCCGCTTTGTATTGCAATCTTTAGAACGCGCTGTCCGTATTTTGTAATTGATTAAATCTGATCTGTTTGTTTCAGTTAAGTGTAATCCATATTGAGTGCATCTACAAATTTACATTGGTATCTGATTATACCGTTCAGACTAAAACTCATCCAGAATTTATACTGGTTTCAAATCACATATGGCTGTAGTTTGGATCATGTTTGTCAAAAAGCAACATATTTGAGTTCTACAAAGGTTAGAACAGCCTTGAGGACATAGAATATGTCATGCAAATATGTGATTTAATTGAAAACAGACAGTTTTCTTGAGCCAAAGTCATAAAAAACATCACACTGTCATAAATAATATATATATATATATATTTATGTGAATGAAAAAAAGAGAAACCAAAATGATTGCTTTTGTGGCCAATATGATCAATATATGTGGTAGGGAACTGAACATATGGAATCATTTAGGCTTAATGAGCATAGTAATCATGCAGATTGGGTATATTTAGCCTATCATCTTATTACACAATGTGATGTCCTCTTTAACCAAAGTCTTGTGGCTTGATGTCACAGGAATGTGGCTTGTCTCTCTGCGCATTGTATGACATGGTGCAATGTGACTGCCCGGGAGAGAACAGGACAGAGAAGTGCCACATGTGCTGCCAGCAAAGAGGTAACCACAATGTTCCGCCACAACAGAATGTGTTTACTGCCCCAAATAAATTAGACGCATAAACAGCCATTTGTTTTAACGAACTGTTTGCGCTGACATTACTGCTTCATAAAATTGTAAATAAAGCGCACTTTCTTGTATTTCTCTTCTTTGGTATTTTCTCTCCACAGATAAACCTAATACCTGCGCAAGCACCACTTCTTCGGTTCTTCTGCCTTATTTTAGTGGGAAACGCGTGGCTTTGGTTCCTGGGACGCCCTGCTCTAGAAACCAAGGCTACTGCGACAGGTTCAAAGTGTGCAGAATCCTAGATGCTGATGGCCCAATTGCAACGCTTAAGAATTCTTTCCTGAAATTGGATGAGTTTGATGACCTGGCCGATTGGATGAAGGTTTGTTGTTAGCATGTGGTTTAATGTAGTATGCAACTTTAAAAAAAAAAAAATTTATTTAAGGCCTGGAAAACCCTTGAAGCTTATTTACTAGCAAAAAACAGATCAAATTAATAGAGCAGTTAATTTTTTTTAATATCAACATCACTTGTGATGGGTAGTGAAACTCAGAATCAGTTAAATCATTGCGTCGCAAAATGATTTAATGATTGCACATCACGAAACATTTGTTTCAGATCGGAACTTTGCGCATCACGAAACATTTGTTTAAGAGCACTGGTCATACTTTTGCAAATTGAGTGATTCATATTTAAGGATTGAAATGAAATGATTTGTGATACGCGGTTTGAAAATTATGTCATATGTAAAGTAGGACTTAGCTTTGACATTTGTCAAAATTGCCATGGATACATATTTTGGGCACCTAAACCAAATGGACCAATATGGAACAACCCTAACTGCATAACAGCAAGCTAAAACACTTTAGTGACTATGTTTGCTATTATGCGAAACTATTCTCTTCTCTTTTGCAGGCACATTGGTGGGCGATACTTCTGGGTATTCTCGCCATTTCAGCAGTAATGGCCGGAACTATCTGTGTTTTTGGACAGGCACTTGAGATTGATGACGACAGGTAAACATCTCTCCACTTGGAGCCTTCCAACTGGAAGCAAGAAAACATTGCTTTTGAGGCAACTTTTGAATATTCAAAACATCTGACTGATTATTGAAGGCTGTCCAGATGCACAGCTGAGAGTCGACTGCATCTGTCCAAACATGATTTGAGTTTACTTCGCCTCTTCCAGACCAGCTATGTGTCTCACAGCATTGGTCATTACAAAGTTATTTGAACTCCATTGCCGATTTGAGAATTGAAAACTGTCCAGCTTTTTAACTATAAATCATTGTTCTCAATCACTTTGCACACAATGTCTCCTATGTTTCTTTCAAAGAAATCCAAGAACATGATATCCTGATTTTGAGAAAGCGGATACAAAGTTAATAACAACAGATGGCTGTAGATTCATGCACGTTTTTGAGAATGGTACAGTAAAAATATAGTACATATTAACTTGTGATTGGCTTACTTATGGTTGTCTCTGCACATTTGTTTCCTCCGGAGGTTTCACAAGCTTTTGGCTATGACGAGTGATATCACAACACTACACTTGTTTGATTTGCTGAATTTGCTTTCACGATTTTATCTCTTCATGACGTCCTTGGTGGGGTTACCATGATAGGCACTAAGAACTAAATGACATTTGGCTTGAATGGTGTATATTGTATATAATGAGTAATATGTGCACCAAGAAATTAGAGAAAAAAAGCAACATAAACCTTCAAGTTCATAGTTCAAAACATTAAAGGCATGTTTAGCTTAAAGATATCATTTATTATGATATATAAAACAAATTTACAGTTATGAACAGTTCATTTAATAGATGTACATACATTTTTTTTAATGAAAAATGGGGTATAATGTTGTAGCATAGTATGCAGACATACTTAGATTAAATGTCAGTTACAGTATATTTTATGCAGTATTCTGCCTGCTTAGGTAAATCGATTGTCTATTGAATGTACAAAACACTTGTACCAATAATAAAACATTCAACACACAATAGATGTTTCATTTATGTGTTCATATTACTTTTTAGTTTATTAACGTACTGTAGTTGTTTTATTTGACCTGTAACAGGTAAAACATTCAAGATTTTTAGTATGATACTGTGTACGTGATTTAAATTTCCCTCAGAGAAAACGTACCCTCGAAACGTTATCCGTGTTTACAGATGGTCTAATTCAGTCAAAAGTAAACCAATGTAAAACAGTCATTTTAGAGTACCATCTTCTTCTTATAATGTACCGTCTTTTCTGCGGGCTAAAACTTACGTTTATTTCTCCCAGTAGTCTAGAAATGCTCAAACAGACGTAACTTTCAAACCAAGCAGCTTTAGGTTGGGTAAGACAGTGAATTAGCGATATTCGTTTATGAACGAACTTGTATGAAATCTCTGTGTTGAAATATTTCACCCTCACGCGTGGATTCCTATTGAAGTTCCTAGATTTTCCCAGCGAATTCGCCAAAACAAAGGTAGGCTAAATGTGACTGAACCAATAACGTAAAACTTGTGGAGTATAAGCTGCAAAACTATTACTATCTTCATGATAATGTAGAACAATGCTTGCTGTTACCCAGAATCGTCATTACAAATAATGATAAACTAAACTAACTAATGACTTAATTCAAACACAAATCCAGTATTATTTAATACAATCAATCACATATCAAGGCTTTTTTAAAGCCTATGGCTTACCCCCTAGTACAAAAGTCCACAATCCATTTGCATGAATCACATTCATAGCAGTACATTATATATCCAATACAGTACAGTCAGTGCAGTTGCAGTCTTAATAAATAAAAGCTGTATAAATACATTTGTTGAAGGGCTTCAGCAAAATCGCTTGTGAATCTGTTAGCTCTTCAGTTTGGGCCTGCGTTGGAAGAAAGAAAAATTAAAGTTATTAGAACTATTTTAGATTAAATGTAAAAAATATTAGCCTTAATTATAGTATCTATGGTCACCTTTTAGATGAAGACCCCCATGGCTCCTTGCATTTCACAAATACAACATCCTGAGCTGAACTTCCCATTTGAGGATCTTTCAAGCAAAACACCATCCTAAAAAATGAAGAATGAAAGTGCTTAAAAGTGTGTAAATGTCAATGCTTTAGAAAAAAAAAAATCAAATCAGGTGACTTTTATTGTGAAGAAAGCAAACTTTTAAACCAAAAGATTTTAAGAACATTACTTTGAGAAGCTAAAGCAGTAGATATGTTCAAAAGTATGATATGGTAGTGAAATGTTGGTAGTTCATAGTTAATGTGATGAACTACACCTGGTGTTACTCAGCTACTCTTAAAAATAAAGGTTCCAAAGGGTGTATTTGCAGTGATGCCATAGAAGAACGATTTTTGGTTCCCCAAAGAACCTTTCAGTGAACAGTTCTTAGAAGAATCATTTTAGACTATAAAGAACCTTTTCTGCATTTAAAAGGTTCCATGGATGTTTAAGGTTCTTTATGGAACCGTAGATGTCAATAAAGAACCTTTATTTTTAAGAGTGTCGTACACTTGTGTGAACTTGAGGAGATCCGAGTTCCTTAAAATCAATTAATTGATTTCACTCAGCAAAAGTGGATCGGAAATGTGAGTTTGAAGTGTACGAAAGCTTTTTATGTTCACTTTATCTTGTAATAACATCAGAAACATACTTCTTTTGTGTCTCCCCGGCTCTGACTCTAATTTTGTGGACGTGTACGCCAGAATTTGCAGAATCTCCGTACCACCACGAGGAGAGCCGAGTGAGTAAATTGGATGTGGATTCCTCCAACTTAAACTTCAGCATCAGAAGATCTCCAATGGCCTTCTCGGTTACCACGAGGAATGAGTGAGTTTTATTGGCCGTGATCTTCTCCTGTCTGTTTAATGAAGTTAGTAAAGAAAGTTAGCAAACAGAATTTGATTGGTATGCTAATTATATACTAATCTTTAAGATATATTTTTTGATTTCTCACATGTTCAACTGGAGATCTTCTGCTTCGCCATTGGTACCGTAAAGTGAGACTGTCAGTGCTGGCTCCATCGCTAATTGATTTGTCTCTCCATGGAAGTTGATTTTCAGCTGATAGTGGAAAACTAAAAATGAAAAAAAAAAAATGTTTTAGCATCCCACATTTGTTCTGCGTCTTCTAATCATGTCACATAACGTTGTGTCTTGTCATTATATCCTGTTTTTGGTTCGTTTAGATGTATTTGGTCCTTGTTGCATTCATATTTCATTCAAACCACACCAGAGTTCATTTGGAAGCAGGCCAAGACCCATCTTTTTAGATAATGTACTCACCCTCTTGTCATCCAAGATGTTCATGTCTTTTTTCTTCAGTTGTAAGGAAATTGTTTTTTGGGGAAAACATTTCAGGATTTCTCTCCATATAATGGACTTCTATGGTGCCCCCGAGTTTGAACTTCCAAAATGCAACTTCAAATGGCTCTAAACGATCACAGCCGAGGAAAAGAAGGGTCTTATCTAGCAGAACAATCAGTTTCTAAAAAAAAATTACAATTGATATACTTTTTAACCTCAAATGCTCGTCTGGTCTAGCTCTGTGTGTACTCTGTGTAGAGATCAAAAAGTATATAAATTGTAAATGTTTTTAGAAAAACCGATCGTTTCACTAGATAAGACCTTTCTTCCTCGGCTGGGATCATTTAGAGCCCTTTGAAGCTGCTTTTAAACTGCATTTTGGAAGTTCAAACTCAGGGGCACCATAGAAGTCCATTATATGGAGAGAAATCCTGAAATGTTTCCCCCCCAAAATAATTTCTTTACGACTGATGAAAGACAGACATGAACATCTTGGACGACAAGGGGGTGAGTACATTATCTGTAAATTTTTTGTTCTGAAAGAGATTACAGTTAGGGTGTGTTCACACTTGTCTTGTTTGGTTCGATTAAAAACGAATTATGGTGTGAACGCTCTGTTAGTGCGGTTCATTTGAATAAGTGTGAATGCTGCCATCCAAACCCTGGTGTGCACCAAACAAGTGGACCGAGACCGCTAAAAAGATGGGTCTTGGTCCGCTTCCAAACGGTTCAAATCAAATATGAACGCAACATGGACTAAATACTTAGTATTGACAAGTAATGATGGCAAGATGCTATGCAACATGATTTCATAAAGGGAACAAGCGGTGTACCCAAATCAAAATAAGCACAGGCAAGCGTAGAGCAAGGGTGGACGGCATTAGGTGTATTCGACTTAAAAAGGCACTGAGCAGACCAACTGGTGAATTGGTATTTTGATGTCATATACCGATCAGTCTGTGCAGCGCCACTTTATCCTTTTCAAACACTGACCTCTGAACGGCATGGCGCCTCGTGTCTGGGTAAACATCTTGACGCTTCTTGCCTTGCGAACTTTCCTGACGTCGTAGCCCACGGTGTTGCAGCGTTTCTTGCGACATTGGAGGCACATGCCACGGTCAAACATGTCGTTGCTCCCACAGCTATACGCTCTGCTAGCTTCTCCCTCATTCAGCAGCGAGTCGATGAACAGGTGGACGGACCTCTCGTGCTCACATCTGATGGCATTATTTAAGGCTAAGGGTATTAATGAAACATAATTGATTTGATTTTTGAACTTTTAGTCATACAAGTAAATAGGGCCAGATTTACTCAACATTTTCTCCTACAAATGCATATTCAATAAAGTCAGGCGCAAAAACTTTGTAAACGCCTTTTCAGCATGAATTCTTCACTGCGCGTCTTTAGTAAATCATGACAGTACTCTTTTAACGCCAAAAGACGGACCAAAAGACCTCGGCATCCTGGCCAAATTTGCCATCATGGCCTCCAAATCATCCCCATATTCCGATTGGCTTCATCACTCTGTCTTCTCTCCACCAGTAAGCTGGTGTGTGGTGGGCGTTCTGGCGCACTATGGCTGCTGTCGCATCATCCAGGTGGATGCTGCACATTGGTGGTGGACGAGGAGATACCCCTGACACTGTAAAGCGCTTTGAGTATCAAGAAAAGCGCTATATAAATGTAATGAAGAATTATTATTATTATTATTATTATTATTATTATTATTATTATTATTAAAAGATGATTTGCCCTGATTTAAGCTGTTAGTAAATCTGGCCCTCTTTTTTTTAGCAGATGAATGAGGTCATTGTAGAAAGGTTGTAGCAGGTTTCATTGTAAGTTGCCAAAACAGATTTGAAAGCCAGATTATGAACATAACTAATCTCTTTCCATCTTTGGGAAAGTTACAAATAACAAGTGGGATCTTTACCAAGGATTCCATAACTGGCAATTTTCTCCAGCGCTCCTCTCAAGTTGCAGCCAGGCTGGAAGCTTCCTCCATTGGGGTATATATCCACGTGGCCGACCGGCTGCTCGATACCGATACTGAGACCCAGAGAACCTCGGGTGAATGTGTGAAGGACGTCTACAAAATTAGCATCATCTGGTGAAAGCCGTCCATGGGCGTGGGCTCCTTCGAAGTCTGGTCCAGCTGGGTCTAGACCTGCAAAAACCCAAATCGTTACCTCATACGTTGCGTTTAAGACCTGTCCTAGGATTTATTTCCTAAAGAACGCCAAGGAACCTACCTGTGATTCGTCCAACTTTATTGGTTGCATGGCTTCCTGCAAAACCTGCGACGTGGGCGCCAAGACTGTAGCCAATGAGATGCAACTTCTCCAGAGGAACACTGGCTGCCTCCTTATGAATTGAGCACAATGATGCTTATTAAAAATCTAGAATAGCAGTATGTGTGATTTGATTTGATTAGATTTGCTAGCACAAACCTCTAACCAGTCTATAAAAAGTCCGATCTCTTGTCCCACCGTCTTCGTGTTTTGTGCCGCCACCACGTAATGGTTCTGCGCCGTGTCCAGCCAGTCCACGACAATGACGTTAGCATCCTTCTCCCTGTTATAAAGTGCAGCAACCATTTTCTCAACCCAGCTCTCAAACAATCCACTTACCTAAGGGGAAAAAGAGCTAATTTAACACATGGGACAGCTTGAAAAAGAGTCTGAAGTTTATTAAATGATCGAAACTGTTGATTTACCGTCCACCCATGAATGACCAAAAAGGTTTTTGAAGTGTTTTTGAAGTCGCAGATGTTGAGAGTGTCTGGTTTGCCACGTACAATGTAACACACGTCATCATCTGGTTGGGACGGGTTTCTGAGGGAAAACTTGACTTTGGCTTTGTTGATGTCTGACAGGTCCCTTAGATCCTGAAGGATATTATCTATGTAAAGATGAAAAAATAATATAGTACTTATTAAAACACATTAAAATGCCATATCACATAAAAAGTACATTTTTACGATTTTAAGAATTAACTGTAATATTAGAATTATAAAGCCAAGTATGTAAAAATATAACATCAATATAAAGATGTAATGCAAATACATTGAAATAAAACATAATATAAAATAAGTAATAATAAAAATTAGGTTTAAGGTGCGACATTCTTGGCATGCTTTATGAAACAGGTTCAGAGCAATAAATATTTCCATAGTTCAGCTCAGCTGACGTCCTATAGGTGGGTGGAGCCATAATATCCTTACTATACAATATTATCGCGCCTGTAATCGATGGGATATGAGATTGTACTCTGAAGATTAGCTACCTTGTGATGAATATGAACTTGAAATGTACTTTTAACAAATCCTCTTCTTAAAACAGCATATAAACATCATCTAACATCTAGTCAACTCGAAGAAATGTGAGGTAAATTGTCACTGGCAGTTACTACAGGCAAATTCATGGATTTAAAAGCTCAGATGCCGGATATTAAAGTTCACCCATCATAAATTCAGGATTTGCGGTGGGAAATCGAAAACACAAATGAAATTAAAGAATCGCGTCGCTTCTGACTCAAATAACGCCTCAGGACAGGTTATCCGCTTGCATTTCTCACGGCGCATCAACAAACATTTCAAATATCTTACCAAAGAGTTCGTTCGTGATGATTTCTTTCTCCAGAGCAACGACCAACAGACCAGCGAAGCTTAATATGAGCCACAAAATGCATTGAAATGACAAAATGTTCATGTCTTTTCTGCGTGAACTTTTGGCGCCCGTGATCCTCACCTTTCTGTCGCGCGCGCTGCCTGCTATAAAACACTCTGAGAAAATCAAATATTCGCAAACTCCTTGTCCCGCTTGAATAGTCGCTAATGAAATCTGAGCTTCAGACTTAAGTTCCTAAATAGCACTAGTAAGAGCCACTGGTCTCAGCCCACAGGCGGGGTAATACGGTTTGTTTAGGACTTAGTCAAGTGAGCTGTGTAAGTCTCACGAGGTTCTTTACCATTATAAAACATGCGGTTTTCACCTTGAACTGACCTTTTTACTCAAATGTGAAAATTCTGTCATTTACTCATGCTCAGGTCGTTTCAGATCTATGTGGACTTTTTTTCTAGCTTGAAACGGAAAAGGAGAGGTTCTGTGAAATGACCATGTTGCTCCTTTCCCTTTGGAGAACATCTTTTTTTACATTAGTTTGACGTTCTTCTAACGTTATTTGAATGTTATTGTTTCAGAAAGTTCTAAGAACATTCCCATAATGTTTGCAAAATAATGAAATAGAATGTTTCCATAATGTTTGTTAAAGCAATAAAAACGTTTTAAACATTTAAATGTTTATACATTTCAAAACGGGTCATTTTTGAATGTTCTGAGAACATTCAGAAATAATGTTTTAATAGCATAGTGAACATATTTAGAACATATTTTGTTAGCTTCTATCTATCTATCTATCTATCTATCTATCTATCTAAAAAAACTTTTTTATGTATTAGTTTGACGTGTGTCTAACGTTATTTAAATGTTCTTACTTATTTCAGAAAGTTCTGAGAACATTCAGAAATAACGGTTTATTATCATATTGAACAATAGCAAAACGTTCTTAGAATATAATTTGTTAGCTGGTATCTATCAAAAATGTTTTTTTTTACATGTTAGTTTGACATTTTTCTAACGTTATTTAGACTAAATGTTATTACTTTTACTTATTAAATTTGTCATGTATTTGCCTCACTTTACATTAGACACTGCACAGATCTTTAGCTTTTATCTAAAGCTTATAGGTTAAATAACTGTGCAAATGGGTCAGACAGGTTTTAGACCACTTCAAACTGACCTTTTATGTCAACAACCTGTTATGTCACGAATATTGCCATAACAGGTTATGTCAATATTCATGCAAAACACTATCAACATGGAGGAGAGACATGTAAAGTCTCCTTACTTGACATTTGAGAAAACAAAGAATCATAACTCATTATGTTCCAATACCCTCAGTGCCCTTTGCACGCATTGTGTCATAATCATACAGTAACACTCCGATCCTGCCAAAACTCAGAATGACAGCTGCTTTGTTGTAACAAGGACCAGGCTGCTAATTGCTCATCCAAAATATTTTGCAAGAACAAAATCGTTACTAATAACCTGTCACATGCTCTTTAGCAGATGGAAACGCTTTTAGAAATCATTGCCTACCATGCAAGAACTCAGAAGAGCTTGAATATGTATTCTAAGAAGAATTCAGATTTAAACCTCCATATCTAATGTTGATATTTCTTAATTTATATTTTTGATAAACTGGCAAAAGTAGGATATATTCCAAAATAATGAAAAGCTGAAATTTCGCAAGTCTCTTGCAGGAGGTTCTGACTAATGAAAGTATCGGAATGTTGTATTTTCATTCCCAGAACTTGTTCTTCCACGAAAAGGGGAGGGCATTTGGAAAAACAAGCTCCTTGTGTTTTGATTCGAGGTTACTGCACGTGAGTTGCTCTTCCATTAAACAATGTAAGTCAATTCACTCGCATTTTTTTTAAACACATTGTTATTTCAATGGATGACCCTCCATTCACTTAATATTTTATATGAATGAAACCAACATGAAGAAAATAACAGCAGGTGGTTGTCTTTTTAATTACTTTTTTCATTAGAATAGATTAATATATATATATATATATATATATATATATATATATATATATATATATATAAAATGCAGACATGAAATTTGCACATAAAATAAAGATTTAAATTAAAAACGCAAAGCGCTCACATACTGTAACATAACGTTTATTAAAATGACATCATACAGTGCACGGCATATAGATTCATGTGATCACAACTGATCATTTAATTTCCTTTCAGTCACTTCAATCAGTCAATGTTTGCTTATAAAAAATAGAGAGGCTACATTATTTAAAAGAATAGGGAAGGGCACTTTAGAAACATGGAATACATATATTATGTGCATAATATACAAAAATATACATTCAATAAATAGGAAAAAGAAACAGTTTTGATGTATTTGTGGCTATTATGTGGGGCAGTCAACCCTGGCAGGCCTGTAATACTGTCAACATTTCAGATCAAATGCATCTTGTTTTACTTTTTGGCTGGATCGTGCATAAACTAAAGTAGTTTCTTGCCTCATTGCTTTCTCAAAATGCAGACGGACACAATCTTTGAGTTTCTTTGAAGCGAGTTGCGAGAAACGCAACAAAAGTGGCAGAACTGTTTGTTGATTTTTCTCTGTTACCAAACAAAACTGAATTGAGGGAGGTGATGAAAAACACAACAAAAGTGGCAGAATCGTTTGTTGATTTTGTTCTTTCGCCAAACAATACTGAATCAAAGGGAGGCGAAGCCTTTAAAGTGACCTGTGCCAGACACAATAACCCAAGAAATGAGAGAAAGGTAGACATCTGAAGAGCTGTTTGTAGATATATATATAAATGACAATTACACATATTTACAGTAATAATTTTATCTTGATTCAGCAGAGAGAAGATTTGGTCCCGTTTTTTCGTTAAAGCAATTCATTCAGAATGGTTTTCAGTTGCAACAAACACAAAACTGAGGCAATAGGGATTAGCATAGCTACAAAACGGCTTTGGTATAACCTAATTCACAGTACAACCAAACAAACAGCTGGAAAAACCTAGTTTAGTCTCCAAGTGAAATTTTTTAAGAGTAATACTGATAAACCAAACAAACCATAACATCTTTTTCTAAAAGAAAAGAGTCTCTTTGGTGGACAACTAACTAATCCTTTTAACTAAGTGCAAGTCATTTTGAGATAGACTGGAACTGATTACTTGCATGAATATGTTGCATAGAGACTTGATTATCATTTTTATGGATTTAAGTCGCAGAGAAGATTGTCTATCCAGATGAGCATTATCCGAAGTGATGTTTTGTTCTAAAACTGCACAGCAGCAATGTTTTCAAGATGCGGATTCTTGCAGGATGTGTTTCTGGATTTGGATCGGGTGAAGGTTACTAGTCCGGATATTCGGGAGAGGTCAGTCTCTACCATTCCAGTTTTCCCTGGCAGGTTCTGTGCCAGATCCCAGTGGAGGTGAATTTTGATGTGCGTCTTTACTCGCTGCTCTGTTTGAACGAACTTCCGTGCATCTTCAACTTGTGCAATCTGCCAGTGTAAAGTGCAAAGGGTTTAGTCAAACAAAACCCACCACAACAAATAAAACAAGAACATAAAAACTGAGCGGGGGAAGGTCACGAGTGCCGTGTCAGCAGCTTGAACGGATCTCGGATGGAAATTTACCTCTGGTTTTTGCGGCTCGATTGGGATTCTTTGTCTTTCACAAAGACGGCGGCTTCGCCTCCACGGGAAAGGTAGGAAAATTCACCATCTTTGGCACTGAAGATGATCCTTGATCAAAACAAAACATACTTTTAGAACTCTACATGGTTTAAAGAAGGTTTAAGTTGTCAAAATAGGTTTCTCTGCTTACTTAGATTGTGTTTCTCCAGATTTGATGCGCAGTTTGCGGATGTGGAAGGCATCGGGGTTCCACCATGGCCAGCTGATGAGGGTGTCCTTCTCCCAGAAAAGTTTTACCATCAGCAGCTCGCCGATGTCCGCATCCGTGGTCAGCAGGAAAGACACAGTGCTGTTTGTGTTCAAAGCAGGCCTGTGGAAACAAAAAACATCTCAGTTCAGGACAGAATCCAATCTGAGGCAAAACGTGGTCAAATAGTTGCACAGTTTGTTTTTGGTACCTACACTCTTAAAAATAAAGCTTCCAAAAGGGTGACTTTGCAGTGGTGCCATAGAAGAACAATTTTTGGTTCCACAAAGGACTTTTCAGTAAACAGTTCATAAAGAACCATTTTGAAGAACATTTTAAACTTTAAGACTATAGAACCTTTTCTGCATTTGAAAGGTTCCATGGATGTTCAAGGTTCTTCATGGAACCAGCGATAAAGAATCTTTAATTTTAAGAGTGTAAGGTCGTAAAAATTGTTTTTTCTTGGTAAACATCTCAACATTGCATTTGTAGTTAATTCAGAACCTGTGGGAACTAAATACTGACATAGCCACCAGGAAAGGCTGATGACTTACAAAACGTAAGGGATGTTCTCCTTCTCGCCATGGAATCCATACAATGAGATCTTTATGGGCTGATCGTTGTAGCTTAGTTTTGTCTTGCCAAAGAAGTGGACCTTCACTTGATAATGGAAAACTGTGGAAAGATTTATATTTAGAAAGGATTTTTTTAAAATGAACCCCCCCCCCCCTCACAAACTTTGGTGCTCCTCACCTTTATATGGCATCACGTCTCTGGTCTTCATGTACATCTTGCTGCTCCTGCGTGTGCGAATTTTGTTGACTCCGTAGCCCACCTTGTTGCAGCGGTTCTTGCGGCAGCTGAGGCACATCCCCTTGTTGAAGCTGTCTTTGGAGTTGCAGCTGTAGGCCAAGCTTTCTTGCTCTTGGTTGACCAGCGAATCGATAAACAGGTGGATGGAGCGCTCGTGGGAACACTTCACGATCTGATCCATGTCTGTGGAGAACCAAGAGCAACGTTGAAGCTTATGTTTGAGATTTGAAACCTAAGAATATCTGAGGACAATGGGAACGTACTTCTTAAACCAGTGGTGGCCACCATCAACACGGTGTTCTGGAGGTCACAACCAGGTTGGAAGGTTCCTCCATTGGGGTAGATATCAATGTGGCCAACAGGCCTCTGAATCCCAATGCTGCGATCTGGAGAACCGCGAGTGTTGGTGTGGAGAACATCCACGAAAAGAGCATCGTCCGGGGAAAGGGTGCTTTGGGCATCTGCGTACTCAAAACTAGGGCCAGCAGGATCCATGCCTGAAGATCCAAGAAGGTCCATTTGAATGCATTTTTTAGCATAAAATGAAAAATTGACACCCGAAGAAACAACATCAAGTTACCTGTGATTCTGTTAACCTTATGTTTGGTGAGAAGACCAGCGATTCCTGCTACGTGAGCGCCAAGACTGTAACCCAACAGATGGAGCTTCTCCCAAGGATAGCCAATCTCCCCCTGGATGAAGAACGAGACAAGATTAAGTTTACTGGATAAAACAAACTTAACATCTTCATCAGATCAAACCATCTCCAAGTGTTTGAAATACCTGTAACCAGTTGACAAACTTGGCCACGTCCCTTCCCACTAGTTTCGTGTAGGCGGCTGACGTAGGGTAGTGTTGTTGTGCACGGGACAACCAGTCCACTACAATCACGTTGGCTGTTGGCTCTCGATCATACAGGGCTGTTACCAGTTTAGGAACCCAGCTTTCGAACATACCCGTGACCTGGGACGAAATAATTGGCGTTATGCTTTTGGACAACTTTGAATGTTCACTCAATGTTGTCAACAAGTGTAGCAGAAGCACTCACCGTCCATCCATGGATAACTATGAAAGTCTTGGTGTCTGGATTAAAGTTACATTCTTTGATGGTTTCAGGTTGACCCGGAACTATGTAACACAGATCGTCTTCGGGTTCCTCGCTGGTCCTGAAGGAAAACTTGGACTCGATGTCAGTGAAGTCCGTCATCCATTCTGTGGCATTTTCCAACATGTTGTCTGTTCGAAACCAGATCAACAATGAGTTTAACAGCTAGCAAGGTAAGTGCTGCTTACATTAAATATGTTTTACTTGTAAGCTGATTATAGAAATTTTAATGATTGAAGTCGTAAAGAAGAAGCTTATCTTGCACGTGCTTATACTTTTCCCTGACTTTGTATATGTAGAATTAGTTCCAAATGGCATGCTTGGAAGCTTTCCCAGTGCTTGTCTGGCTATACATAAAAATGTTTCACTGTAAGTCCTTCAATGTGTGTTCGTAACTGATTTTTTTGGCATATCAAATACATGAGTCTCAAACTCGAAATGTTTGACCTGATAATTACCATGCCATAATTCAACAAATTTGACTGTTTAATAAGTTAATAAGTTTTAATTATCTTATTAACTTTTTAATAAGATAATCAGTTTCAGAATGTTTACAAATCAAGTTTTCTGTGAAGTAAAAGTTTATGTAATTTGACAAATCACTATTAAAACAAAATAGACTGACCATAAAATAAATAAATAAAGGGAATTCGAAATTCACGAGTGCCATTCGAATTAAAAATGCTACATTATCACAAAACCCCAAAACAATAAACACATGTTTGTTAAATCCTTTTTACATTTATGTAAACGTAAAGAATACAGGTATATAATCAAAATTCAATAAAATGCAGTAAAATAAAGCCATGCCTGTAACGTTACATAACGACCTGTGCGGTCAAACTGCTGCAAGAAAAGCAATTTCTTATATTTGTAAATTGTATTATTCTAAGTTAGACACCGAAAACGTGAAACTTAAGCACTTTTTAAACTTTTAAAACAAGTTTCATTTTATGATTTCATAAAACAAATACATTTATACTTACTAAAAGTGGTGAATTCAATCGTTGGCTCAATCGTAGTTGCAAAACCCGAGGAAATGTAGACAAAGTACATCCAAGATATAAAACAAGCGTTGCTTACTCTCCCCATATTAATTTAAATATTATGATCACGGATGCAACAACTTATTAAACTAAGTGTAAAAGCCGTTGAGATCCGGGTATTTTCAGCGTTACAGCAGGTTAATATTCCAGTTGGGGGGTAGCAGCTGCTTGAGATGTCTTCTATCCACAGTTCCTCTGAAGAGTTTAAATCAGTACCGCTACAAGCGTGTCTTTATCCTCTTGTGCGGGACCGCATGCAAATCACTGAAATTCTATTGGTCGAGAGAGGCGGGGTAAGACCAGATATGACCAATAAAAGACCAGGAATCTCCACACTGACTCATCACAATTACAAGTCCGTGAAGTTGTGAGGCCCCTGAGAGTCTACCAGCAAGTCCATTTATCAAGAGCTTTCTTTTTAATCATTTTATTTATTTTTTTCTTTTGTTTTCTTTCATAACTTTCATTAGGCTATGCCGTTTTCTGAATTAAGGTATTTCAAAATATAAAACTACATTGCAAATGAAAATGATAATTGTTTACTTATAAATTCGAAGTTAATGTTAATTAAAAGTTACACTAATTAAATGTATAGACTGTTTAAAAAACATTGAGCTTTGAGATTAAATGTTAAAAATAATCAGGGACTAGTTGAAATTTATGCAATTTATTTACTTACCTACTTACTAGTTAAATGTTGGCAATATTCCTATATTTCTGATAGATTTTCAGGTTTATGTTACGGAAATCATTCCAGTTTGATCATCACAGCCTACTCAAGGTCATCACAACCGACTGATAAAATCGCCCACGCTGTTTGACCAGCGCTTTTTCAAAAGCTAAAACGTTAAATCCAAACACTGCACACTGTGTTCACACAGAATGAACTAAAACACACATGAGTGATTATTTGCCAACTTAAAAGCCAACAACAAAATTGTGTCCCCATTACAGCTTGCTCTGTGGAAGAGGTTTACAAATATTAATGTGATTTCCATTCAGGGAGACGGTCAGTGGGCGTGTTTAGCCACCTTCCGTCTCATTGGCCAGCCAGCGGTGAGCTGACAGACAGCAAAGACTTTTTAAAGTTTTAGCAAAGACAAAAATCACTGGCTTTTTGAGAACAAACGTAGAGGTACAAATATCAAATATCTCAGTACTAACTTTCTGGAACATCATAGTTGCTTATCTGGATTTCTTTTGTTTGTCTTCATCTGGATGCAAGTGCTAAACAAATACCGGGATTAATGCTAAAAATAAATGCAAGAAAAACACACGCACGTGCCTTTTCATAAACACACTCCTACGTGCGCATGGCTAAGCACCTATAAACATTTATACTCTTTGATTGCACATGCATAATCATTTATACTAGGCTACACTAGAAAAGTCACTCACAAAGATATGAAATTGGGTGCGACTGCTCTGGCACTACGGTTTACGCAAACCACATGTTTGAAAGCGTAGCTAAGGTGTTCATGATACAATAGTGGAAAAATGCCATCGATCAGAAACAATCATTTCGGTCACTGGTTTAGGCCTACAGTTCTAAATTCCATGTTTTGGAGTATTTAGTAGACATTATATCTCATTCTGTTCTCAGGAACATGAGAGGGTTTGCACTTACGTCACGGTTTGGTGAGTTATCGGCCATATTGGCGATACTCAAATGTATACAACAGCATTGCTTGCATGGTTAATGTACTACTGAATACATTGTTCTGCTAATTTATGCTGTCTAAACCATGGAAAAAACATGTGGAAGCTGCTAAATCATATGGAGAAGGACTTAGAAGGCAGGAAATGGCTCAATATTTTGACAAACTAAAGTTAAAAGGTGGTAAAGAAATGTACAAGCAGTTGAATTAAGATATTAGCCTAGAGTTTCACCTACCTCACTGGAAATGATAAGAACAAACACAAATGTTTTCAAGATTCGTGTTCAATTTGGCCAACCATAAATGGCTTTTGTGGATGGCCTGAGGGGGGTTAAATTTTCTGAATTTTTTTTTTTTTTTTTTTTTTGCGAACTATTCCTTTATGTTAAAAATAGTATTTTGGTTTGGATGAAGGACTTTTGGAAAGCTTAGGTAATCCTTAATGGCCCAACCCAGAAATTCCAAAGCAGACAACACCTGACATTTATGGTTTAGTCACATAATAATCAGTGTTAAAATTTGGTAGTTTGCTGTGCTCTGGTAATATTACGTAAATGAAAGACTGCAAATGAGATGTAGTTTCCACCTAAAACTTTTAGAGTTTGATTTGTAGTAGTAGGCCTCCACAATTGTGTTTTTACAGTTGAAGTCAAAAGTTAACATACACCGTGCAAAATCTGTAAATCGTTAATTATTTTACCAAAATAAGAGGGATCATACAAAATGGCTGTTATTTTTTATTTAGCACTGACGTGAATAAGATATTTCACATTAAAGATGTTTACATACAGTGCACAAAAGAAAATAGTTGAATTTGAAAAGTTCAGAAGTTTACATACATTATGATCCACAGCTATTTTTTCATTTAGTGATAGTTTTTTTTTGTTTGTCCTGAACAGTTAAACAGTCTGCGGCTCTTCTAAAAAATCTTCATATCCCACAAATTCTTTGTCTTTTCAGCATTTTTGTGTATTTGAACCCTTTCCAACAATGACTGTATGATTTAGAGATCCATCTTTTCACACTGAGGACATCTGATGCAACTATTACAGAGGGTTCAAACACAAAACGATGCATTAAGACCTGGGGGGTTAAAAAAAACTTTTGAACAGAATGAAGATGTGTACACTTTTCTTATTTTGCCTAAAAATCTTTTTTTTTTTTTTTTTTATCTAGTACTTTGTTTCCCAGAAAACAAAATAAGTTACATTTACCCTGATATTCATTTCAAAAGTAAGGCTCTTAATACATTGTTTTTCCTTCTGAAGTAATAAGCATTTGAACCCTCTGTAATAGTTGCATATGAGTCCCTCAGTTGTCCTCAGTGTGAAAAGATGGGTCTCAAATCATACAGTCATTATTGGAAAGGGCTCAAATACACAAAAATTCTGAGAAATCAAATATCTGTGGGAGCTGAAGGACTTTTCTGAAGAACAGCAGGCAGTTTAACTGTTCAGGACAAACAAGGCACTCACGAACAACTATCACTAAACAAAAAAAAAAAAAAAATGCTGTGGATAATTCTGGTAACAACACAGTATTAAGAATCAAGTGTATGCAAACTTTTGAACGGGGTCATTTTTATAAATTAAAAATCTTCAGGTCAGTACTAAATAAAAAACAACATGCATTTTGTTTGATCCCTCTTATTTCGGTAAAATAATTAACATTTTGCAGATCCTCCAAGGTGGATGTGAATTTTGACTTCAACTGTATACATTTAAATGGGTATTTGAGGATGCACTTGCATGGTAATGTTTAACTACATTTGCTGTTTAAATAGATGCGTATTTGTTGCATGTATAAAATGCAATGCAAATAGCAGCACCAAATACAACTCCCAGATTTACAACTTTTATCTTACACAGTTCGGGGAAATATGTTAACAGGGATTCCAAATGTTTGCGAGAGCACTAAATAAAACCCATCTGGTCAAGGCTGTGACCCAAACTTCCAAGGCTTTCATCTCTTTAGTCTTATCCTTCATTCCCATCTCGAGGTTAGCAAAGGTTTTTGATTACATAAATGAGACCAGTGCACGAGTCTCTCGATGGCTGCATCAACTGCGTTCATGTTGAAACATTAGGATTGCAGAGTCAGATCCCAATAGGCGCGAATGCCCCTTTCAGCTGCAAATGTTGTAACTTTGTCTGCTTAAATCGTCAAAGGGGGTAGTTGGAAAGATTTAGATTTTGCTTTGGTAAGGCTGTGATACTTATAAATAATTATTACTTTAATATACATTCGGTACTTTCTAAGAGAAGAAAATTATATATGTGACCCTGGACCACAAAACCAGTCTTAAGCAGCACGGGTATATTTGCAGCAATAGCCAAAAATACATGGGTCAAAATTATAGGTTTTTCTTTTATGCCAAAAATCATTAGGATGTTAAGTAAAGATCTTGTTCCATAAAGCTATTTTGTAAATTTCCGACCATAAGTATATCAAAACTTAATTTTTCTGATTAGAAATATGCATCGCTAAGAACTTAATTTGGACAACTTTAAATGTGATTTTCTCAATATTTAGATTTTTTTGCATCAGATTCCAGATTTTCAAATAGCTAAAAATGTACATTATGACTGGTTTTGTGATCCAGGGTCACATATTTAGTCATTTTTTTTCACCCACCAATAGTAAGAGGATGTGAGAAGTCTATAAACATAATCGGAAGTCTCACTTCTCAAAATTAATGGGTAAGAGGTTTATTAAAAAGATTTTTAATAAAATGTTTTATTTAGATTACGTTTGCGTCACTCGTCGGAAGTCATGTTGAAATTATGACTAATGTCAATGCAAAATGTCAAATTATGACTGATGTAGAATAAATATAAATTGCCAAGCAGCTGTTATTCATAGGAACCAAGTAAAACGCAATATGGGTCATATTACAAAATAGGTGTTTTCTTCTGGTTATAAAGTCATTTCTATATGATCTTTAAACATTTTAGGAGACACATGATGTGTTCATTGCATTTCGGCATCTTAATTCATTGTGCTTGAAGTCGTAAAACTACAAGGTGCTTCTTATAAAGATGGTTAGCATTTTAAGGTTGCTACACATAAAAAGAAATGAAGTAAAAAGAGAAATTCTAGCTTTCAATAACATTTTTTAATCAAAATAGGCCTGTTTGATATATCGCAAGATTTAAAATGGAGTTTCCCCGATTCTCCTATATGTACATCTATGTATTTTGATTTATTCAGGAGGGGTTTAGAAGTTTTGACAGAGCAAATAAAGGCTACAAGCCTTCCGGAAGAATCCAGTCACGTGTTGGTGAGGCTTTCTCTCAGCGTGTGATAATCCCCATTGTTTTGCTTGCATTTACGTACTGGACTGTGAAACCGCAAATAGTGAAGTTTCAGCGAATGCATTGGATTAGCATTACATTCACTTGCAGCTCTTTAGAGGAAGTCGTCCAAAATGTAAGGTTTCATAGTGAGCAACAGCTGGCCGACTCGCTGCTCTCAGAGAACTGTGGGAGAAATCCAAGTGTTTAATCTTTCCTAGACAGCTGGCCCCTGATGAAGAACACCCATGTGATTCCCTTTGCACACTATTATTTTTTTGGATACTGCAAGCACTGTTGCGGAAGAGTCAGACCATAAAAGACACCTACAGTTGTCTTTAATCCCCGAAGTGGTTCATTCAACGACAGCATATGCGACGCATCAGTTCATGCAACTCTTATATGGAATAACACGGTCGTCAGTAGGGGTCTTTGAGTTATGTTTTTTGTTAGCGATACTTTGCTGTACATCCCCCCCTTGTTCCCACCAGAGCATAGAGATCTCTGTTCCACATGCCACATCTGTTCCACCACATGTTCATGTTGTATGTAGCCTACGTCAAGCACGCAACAAAAAGCTTCATAACACATGGATGTTTTGCCGTAGCTCTCAGTGCTCTCTGTAATTTGAGAAAAGTTTCATGTTATTGTATCATCAATGCAGTGTTTGTTGTCTTACGCACGAAAAGCTGTTTGGAGTATTTTGTTGGGCTCCCCATTTGGAAAACGGTTTCACTTCATGCAAAGTTATTTTAAAAATAAAAAAACGGGTATAAAAATTGTTATTCATAATTAAGTTTTTATTAACTGGTGTACAGGCACAATATTAAAGGATTAGTTCATTCAAAAATAACCTTAGTTTACGCACCTCATGTTTTCAGCAAACAGGGAATGTTCTCAGAAGTTTGGCTTGCTCCGGCAAGGTTCGCGCAAATATACGAACAAACATTCTTCCAGGAAGGTTTCTAGAACATTCGTTCAAAGTTATTTCATTTTTAATAATGTTATCAAAACGTTAGCCCAAAAATGCTATGTTCATAGAACAATTTTCTTTTTTAACATTACTCGCGGTTTGTTTCAGACGGTTCAAAAGCAAAAGATGGTTCAGAACATTCAAAAGTAATGTTCTCCTGATGTTTGCAAAATGATCAAATTGAAAATTCCATTAATCTTTTCTCTAATGTTAAAGTAGCAAAATTAATTAATAAATAAATAGACATTTTGAATGATCTGAGAACATTCAGAAATAACCCTGAAAAAAAAAAAACAGCCTAGGCTGGTTGGCTGGTCGTAGCTGGTTTAGGCTGGAAGTAGCTGGTTTTAGCTGGTCTCCCAGCCTGGCCAGGCTGGTTTTAGCTGGTGATTTCCCAGCCTGACCAGCTAAGACCAGCCTGACCAGCCTGGGAGACTGGGCTACTTTCAGCCTAAACCAGCTACGACCACTGGGAAAGTGGCCAAAACCCCTCTACAACCTGCCTCCTGACCAGCTAAAACCATGCTGGTTGACCAGCTAAAACCTAGACTGGTTTTAGCTGTTTTTTTTTTCATCAGGGAATATTCCATAACATGATGGGAATGTACTTATGGTGTGTACACACCAAAAGCAAATTTAATTATTTGCATGAGTAGATTACATACGTAGTCAATTAAAAGACACAAATAGACGTGAATTCTAGGTTACGTGATTGGAACACTGGGTGACGTGATTGCACAAGTGACATGGAAAACATCCCGTGAGTAATCTATAATACAATGAGAATATTTGCTTTGCGTTTGGTGTGCACACAGCATTACTCACTCTAGTTTACTTGTGGGATGTTTTTCGGAGTCACTTGCACCAATAAAAACATAAAAACAACTCTAAAAAAAAAAACTGATACAACCGGAGATGTCAATAAGCTCTTTGGGCTTGAGCGACAACACATTGTGTGATTTTTTTTCCACGTAAATTAATGTCTTTTCAAGTCTTTGCATTGACTTTGTATGTAATTTAATTATTTGTGCAAGTGGATTACAAAGTCAATTCAATAACCCAATTCGCACCGGGCATCTTGAATAACGCTAACTCGAAGTCTTGTTGTTTACCAAAGGGTTCTTTAAAGGAATCCTATTTCACAGAGCTTACCAATCATAAATTCTATAAAGCATGTACAAAACATAAGACTTTTATTGAGCAGTGTATGTATTCATAGACATACTTCAAGCAAACATGGTTTATCCCCCCAGCACAATGAACAACACAATGAAAGGTAAATAAGTAAATTGAGTCCAAGAGGCACATGCAAAGAAGCAGTCCAAAAACTCCCAGCAAAAAGGCAAAAGTAAAAGTAAAACCAATCAGTCTCATCCATGTTATCTTCACAGGGATTCTTGGATTCCCCTGGCCATGCCACAGAAAAAGTGAGAAATTATCCACAAACAGTCCCCGGACAGAGAAAAATCCTTGTTCACTGAAAGCTTTCCCGTCAAAGCATGGTACTCCCCAGCCCCTTTATTTACCAGCTTCTCAACGCATGCTCCCCGTCACACCATGTGCAAATAACAACGTTCACAGATATTGCCCTTCTTACTTTTTGGCAATGATCCCATGACATCAATGCCAAGCATATAACCTGGCTCATATACTTCAGCTGATCGAAGAAAACACAGAGGTTTTGTATTGGAAGGTTTGTATCTCTGACACATAACACATTCTTTAACGTGTTTTCACACATCTTTCTGAACTTAAGGCCACCATGCCACCTCCAAGATTTTCAATTTGGCCTTCATCCTCCCAAGAATAGCCCCCAAACGACAAGTGACTCTGGCACCAACTGGTATTTGCCACCACCAGCGTATGGCATAACGCTCTATAACACGCCCTGCTGAATTTCCCATCTCATTCGATTACTCGTCTTTCATATCTACTTCAGCCATCAATTCCTTTATGTGCTCGTCTTGTTCTTGCGCTTCTGCTATCGCAGCCAGTTAGGTGAGGTCCTTTTGGCTACACACGTTGTCACAACTGCTTGATCTTGACTGGAACTTGACAGTGCATCAGGTACAACGTTCATTCTCCCTCTTCTATACTGAACCTGGAATAGGAGCTGTTGCAGTCTCAAGGTCCATCTGGTAAGTCTGGATGTTGTCTTTGGAGTGTTAAAGGTCCACGATAATGCTGCATGGTCAGTATATAATACAAAGAGTACCCCAAAGTAGTGATGCCATTTTTCTACAGCCCATACAACAGCCAGGCACTCTCTCTCTGACGTCAAATAATTTAGTTCTGCTCCCCTTAGATATCTTCAGGCATATGCAATAATTAATTCTTTATTGTCAATCTTTTGAGTAAATATGGCTCCCTGTCCAGTAGCACTGGCATTAGTTTGTACTTGAAAGCGATGTCAGAGATCTGGTTGGGCCAGCACAGGGGCTTGCTGCAGACTCTGCTGCCATTCTTTGGTCCAGGTAACATTTTTCCTTTGCAAATGATACAAAGGAGCTGCAAGCTCAGCCAAATGTGGAATTAACTTATGGTACCAACCAATCAGGCCCAAGAACCTCTGCAATTAAAGAAGATCACGAGGAATGGGATAGTTGGTAATAGCAGCTGTTTTTTCTGGATCCACTTCCACGCCTTTTCCTGAGACCACATGGCCTTATAATCGTAACTCGGTCATGAGAAAATGGCAGTTCAGGGTTAAGCTGGCATAGTGGAGTCTACTTCAAGATCTTGAAGATGCTGCTGTTTAGATGGTGAGTACGCAAGGATATCATCAATGTATACAAAACAGATGCTGCCCCTCAACTCTCCCAATACCCTCTCCATAAGTGTCTGGAAAGTAGCTCCTGAGATTTTTAGGCCAAAGGGCCTAGTCAAGAAATTATATAGGCCAAAGGGGATAATAAAAACTGTCTTTTCCTGGCTACCCTTCTCCATTTCCACTTGCCAGTTCAAATCCAGGGTGCTAAAATATTGTGCTCCGTGCATAATTTCTAAAAAATCTTGAATGAGAGGCATAGGATATGCATCTTGAGGTGTTTTGGCATTAAGACACCTGTAATCAACACAAAATTGTAGGCTTTGATCAGGTTTAGGCACAAGCACAATTGGAGAAGCCCAAGGAGATCGTGAAGGCACAATAATTCCATTTTGGGGTAAAAGGTGAATGAAAGGTAAATAAGTAAATTTAGTCCAAGAGGCACATGTAGTTATGAGTTCAAGAGTCCAATGAATACATATATAGCCAAATACAGTGACTCAGAATCCACAATAAAGACACAGTCCAAAAACCCCCAGCAAAAAGGCAAAAGAGGAAAAAAAAAAAAAAAAAAAACTGATCAGTCTCACGTTATCTCAGGGAGTCTTGGATTTCCCCGGCCATGTCACAGAAAAATGGAAAAATAATCCACAAACGATCACGGACAGAGAAAATTGCTCACTAAAACCTTGACAACAATCAGGCAATCCTCAAATCAATATGCCATGTCAATCTTTATTTAGTCCATGGTGCAGGCCCCATGAGAGCATGGTACTTCCCAGCTTCTGTTTGCCAGCTTCTCTACGCATGCTCCCCGTCAGACCATGTGCAATCAAAATGGCTGCCTGTCACCCCTTTCTGGTAAAGTGACTGTTTACAATTCATATATTAAAATTCAATATAATGGACAAAGTAATATACAAATACAAATAACAAAACAAATTATTTTCACCACATGGTATTGAAGGTGGAAAGAGCGCTGTTCATTCACGAGCTGAAATTTTTCAATTTGTCCGAAAAATTCCATAACGCATGTTTGCGTCAATTGTGTCATCCAGTTTACTTCGTCCTGCGCAAATTCACAACTAATCATGTCTTTGCATTGACTTTGTATGTAATCTGCTTGTGCATTTAATTAAATTCACTTTTGGTGTGAACAAACTATTATGCTGTTTGCACACTAAACACGAAAGCGAGTTATAGATTACTCATGGGATTTTTTTCGTGTGACTCACGCAAATAAAATCATTGCATAATGCTTTCCTCCATTTTCTGATATAACCAGCTGTGTCAATAAGTTCTTCACTGATTGGCTTGCGCAGCAACACTTCAATGCAAATTTTCTGCTCAATTTTTTTTTCTCAATTTGCACGCAAGACGCCATATCACACATTGGCATCGCCAAATTCATATCATTTGCATTGTACGGTGCAAATTCTTGTCTATTCACATCTTGTCATTGACTTTGTATGTACCCTAATCTACCAATAATTAAAGTCACTTTTAGTGTACACACACCATTAAAGCATTTTTTTTTTATTAGCTGGGTCATTCTAGGAACTCAAAAAGAAATGAATAAAGGATCCCAGGATAGATAGTAACTGTCCATTTTCAGATGGTTTTGCCTCCAAACAGATAAAACATACACAAATACCATATTCTAAAGCCCTTTAAAGCCATTTGATAGCTTTGTGAGCTTTGTCGTATTTACTAAAATAGTCATTACTGATTCATTTCAGCTGGCTGGCTTGTTTGGACGGTTCATTTAAAGGAACACTCCACTTTTTTTTGGAAATAGGCTCATTCTCAAACTCCGACCCGAGTTAATAAGTTGAGTTTTACCATTTTGAAATCCATTCAGCCGTTCTCCTGTTCTGGCGATGTCACTTTTAGCATAGCATAGCATACATCATTGAATCCTATTAGACCAATAGCATCGCGTTCAAAAATGACCAACGAGTTTCGATATTTGTCCTATTTAAAACTTGACTCCTCTGTAGTTATATCGTGTACTAAGACCAGCGGAAAATGTAAAACTGCGATTTTCTAGGTCGATAAGATTAGGAACTACACTTTCATTCCAGCGTAATAGTCAAGGAAGTTTGCTGCCGTAACATGGCCAAAGCTAAAAATTATATATATGTTAATTTGTAGTGTAGCTACTTCTAGCAGTTTTGGAGTAGCCATAACACTGCTGGGCATCAGAGAACCTCTGAAGATACCTTTCCCCTGTGATATGTACCTGTCTCTACAAGTCTGTTTGGGTGTGTGTGCGCATCTTGTGAGTAATTGTGCGACGTTTGGCATATCTTGTGCAGCAGCTTTCATGGGCCATGCGTGCCACAGAATTTAGATGCACTTGGCACACCCTGAAGGCTTTTCTCTCAGCGGGAGCCTCACCGCAGACTACTGCAAACTGCGTTTCACAAGTCCTCACTCCCAAGAGCATCAAACTGAAGATGCTAGTTCAACCTCTCCCTCCGCAACTTTCACAATACTTCTGATTAGAGCAGGCGAGTTCACATCCAAATGATTTGTGTTGCTTTTGGTTTTCCGCCAATTTAAAAATGCCCATTTTTCTCTGTCTGTTTGGTTCCTCATTATCTGCTGAAACTATTTCTTTCTACACTCACTTCCAAGAATGAATTCCACAGGAACACTATAAGGATGTTTTCACAGCTTGGGATAGCTCTGTCCTAGATTGCTCTCTGATGTTGGACAGATTGGACACTTGCCACTGCAAAATATAGTCTAGCATGCTGTGCGTTAACAACATGCATCATGTCACCTGATGCTTGCCGGGTTTGAGCCAAGTTTCTTAAACGACAGAATTTAAGTGAGAACATCAGTCATTGTTTCTGTTTGAATGCATGTCTTCAGGCAGGATGCAGGGGCCTCTGATTGTTTTCAGAGGATAGAGCAACTGGAAGAATGTTTTTCATGCAAGCCGAGAGCTCAGTTGGGAATAGGATGGATTAACTTTTGGAATTAGGTTGATAGATTTGGAAGAGATTTGTTGGCTTGTCTACTTTAATAGTTCCGTTACTTAGTCAAGTTGATAATTCATGTTTTTCATTAAGCATGTAAATGCAGCGGCAAGTATTAATAGCAATGGCGGCTCTGTCTGTCTTTCATTGGTTGGATAAACAGGTCAACACTTTCATCGTTCTGATTTTGAGACACTAAAGAAAAAAACGTTCTTTAGTGCAATTGACCATTACTTATTTATTAAATGTTTTAAAATTAAGTACTTGATTTTTAATGTAATGATTAATGTACATGAAGCTCTGTGTAAAATCTGAGATCACCTGTTGTGCAAACCACCATAAAAGTAGAATTTTATTCATACTTGGAGTAATTGCTCCCTCTGCTGGTCATTATGAAAGTTAACAAGTTAACTTTGCTTAACGAATATATCCATTCATTCAGTATTTATTCATTCAAACGAGATCTATATGATCGAGTCCATATCCGTCACTAATGTTTCGCTGATGCTTTTGTGTAAGAGTTACAAACATCTTAGTAAAAAGTGTCTTTTTCCACAAATCCAGTAATATATAATTTAAAAAGAAGGGTTTTATATTGGTCTATTAAGAGTTTGCTTACGTCTTGTAAATATGTTTAAAGTCCCTAAAGTTAGGGATTCATTAGTTTGAATATACATTGAACCAAACACGATCCTAACATCTTAGTTGATAATTCCGCATACTTTATTTTTGACAAATCGTTCCATGTTTCGGTCGTGACTGCACATTTTTGGTAGTGACAATAATGTTTTGGTAGCGACCACATGACATTCCAGAATTTTACTCGCATACTAAAATACCAAAAATGTAGATGCTTGTAGTAAAATTTTGTTTATTTCTTCCAAATAATGGATGATGTGTTCCCTTTTGTCAATACCGAAACAATGACGACATGTTTTAGTCGTGACTGTTACAGTAGTGACCGCTAAAAAACAGCTAAAACTAGCCTAGCTGGTTGGCTGGTTTTCGCTGGTCAGCAGGCTGGTTTTAGAGGGGTTTAGGCCACTTCCTTAGCTGGTCAGGCTGGGAGACCAGCTGGAACAACCAGCTAAACCAGCCTTGGAGACCAGCTACTTCCAGCTTAAACCAGCTAAGACCAGCCAACCAGCATAGGCTGGTTTTGCTGTTTTTTTTTTTTTTTTTTTTTTTTCAGCACATCGTTAGCTAACAGTAACACTAATACTGTTGTACACATTTCAAGATTTCTCTCCATATAATGGACTTTTATGGTGCTCCCAAGTTTGAACATCTAAAATGGGCTCTAAACGATCACAGCTGAGGAGAGAAGGGTCTTATCTAGCTAAATTATAGGTTATTATCTTTTTTTTTTTATTTATATACTTTTTAACCTTAAATGCTTGTCTTGTCTACTCTAGCTTGGCAAGAAGAGCGTTTGAGATTAAAAACTACATAAGTTGTAAATGTAAAAAAAAAAAAAAAAAAAAAAAACAGATCTTTTTGCTAGAGAAGACCCTTCTTCCTTGGCTGGGATCGTCCTTTGAAGCTGCATCTAAACTATATGGAGAATATTCCTGAAATGTTTTCCTGAAAAAACACCATTTCTTCATGACTGAAGAAAGAAAGACGCACAGTAAACATCTTGGATGACAAGGGGGTCAGTACATTATCTGTAAATCTTGTTCTGAAAGTGAACTACTCCTTTAAGTATTTTTTAGGAGGATCTGCACTTTGAGTACTCTGAGTTCTGGCTCTTTTTCCCAGAATTGCGTGATAAAAAACTTAATTCTGACTTTTTTTTTTTCTCAGAACTGGGTGATCATTGCAATTGCAAGAAATAAAGTCAGAATTGCGAGATATATTTTTCTCAGAAATTGATGCTATAAATTATTAATGATTAACTTTTTTCCCCTCTGAATTGGGTGATATAAACTCAAAATTGTGAGAAATAAAGTCAGAATTGCAACTGATGATTCAGACTTTTTTTTTTCTCAGAAATGGATGACAAACTTGCAAAACTGCAAAAAAAAATGACATTTACTTGTAATTTTACTTTCAATACTGAAGTACATTTAAGATAAAAAATACTTTTTGTACTTAAGTACAATAAATATCACATACTAATATATCACATATAGTAATATTCCAAATGGTGACTTCTACCAAATTCGTTTTCTGTTAAGATATCTGTACTTTTACTTAAAGGAGTAGTTCACTTTCAGAACAAGAATTTACAGATAATGTCCTCACCCCCGTGTCATCCAAGATGTTCATGTCTTTCTTTCTTCTGTTGTAAAGAAATGGTGTTTTTTTGAGGAAAACATTTCAGGATTTCTCTCCATATAATGAACTTCTATGGTGCCCCTGAGTTTGAACTTCCAAAATGCAGCTTCAAAGGGCTCTAAATGATCCCAGCCGAGGAAGAAGGCTCTTATCTAGCGAAATGATCGGTTATTTTCTAAAAACATTTAAAACTTACATACTTTTTAATGTCAAATGCTCATCTTGCTGAGGTAGAAAAGATGGGCATCTGAGGTTAAAAAGTATATAAATTGTAATTTTGTTTTAGAAAATTACCCATAGTTTTGCTAGATAAGACCCTTCTTTCCTCGGCTGTGATTGTTTAGAGCCATTTAAAGCTGCATTTTGAAAGTTCAAACTCGGGGGCACCATAGAAATCCATTATATGGAAAGAAATCCTGAAATGTTTTCCTCAAAACACATAATTTCCTTACGGCTGAAGAAAGAAAGACATGAACATCTTGGATGACAAGGGGGTGACTACATTATCTGTACATTTTTGCTCTGAAAGTGAACTACTTCTTTAAGTATGGCTTTCAGGTGCTTTATACACGACTGCTTAAATGCATTTTTAGTTTGGAATGGGTACATTATATGATGCAGTTACTTACTTTGTTCACAAGATGGCGGAACTGAGCTTGGAAAATGAGTCCGAGTCTCGCACATGGAAAAAACTGGTTGTGGTCAAACTAGCGACTGATTAGCATCTGTTTCAAGTCCGACGGTCTGCAGTGCTTGCTAATACACCACAAGGGGGCACTTTCGTTTTTGCTAGTTCTACAGTTTGATGGAATCAGTCGTGAGTGTTTGCATAACTGTTAGTGACAAAACTCTTCAGTACAGACTGCTACCAAACGCGTTTCAAACAAGCCGAAATCTTGTATTGATGTGGAATAACATGTGGGAACGTTTGAGGCTAAACCTTAATGTAATGTTAATTAATATCTAATTTAATGTAAAGTAGGTTTGTAAAGCAAACTGGTGACCGCCTCAGCATAGCTGTGTTGTTTTAAAGCTAACGTTTCCTGTTTATCATGTCACGTTTTAAGCACTAGGAGATCAGAAGTACTACTATGTGGCTGTTTCTGTCCATCTCTCTCTTAGCTACTGTTAAAATCCGACTTGCGGCTGCACTTTCTGTGCTCTTGTTTCTTTAAATCGAGTTATATTTTATAACAGCTATTCCCAAGACAGGCAGCCAGCGGTTTGGGGGAATTTTTACCATAAAAGGTCATGCTGAGCTGCGCTACGGTTTCCTGTGGGAGGGGCCTGTGATATTCTGCCTCCGTTTCTGTCTCACTCAGTCATCTCCTCTTGTCTTATCTCCAGCTGAATGCCTGCATTTCCCACAGAACAGATCATTCTGCACTTTAAAAAGGTGTAGAAATACATCAACAGTTAAGAGGGAAGTTAAAACAAATATATGTGTGTGCTTAAAACAAATATATGTGTGTGTGTGTGTGTGTGTGTGTGTGTGTGTGTGTGTGTGTGTGTGTGTGTGTGTGTGTGTTAGTTTTGGAGAAGCTGCTTTACAACTGTAGCTTGACAGGCTTCTCTTCTGAATGTTTCTTTTTGTTTTAGTGACATAAAACGTATTAAATGTCAACATGAAATGTCATCTTGGCATCTATAACCATTCCTATGTCCATTAGCAGTCAAATAGTACTAGTAGCCCAAGGACAGACTTTGTGTGTAATATCTTGTCGCACTAAATGCCACGATAATTGAAATTGTTTTGAAAACAGCTGCTGTCATGCAAGTGAAAAATGTAGTTAAGTTAGTGGTACTAATTTTAGTTAGTTTCTTTGATCGTCCAAAGAAAAGAGACACTCCTTGCGATTGTCCTTTGTCTTTAGTGTGGTCGACTCCCTTTTGGCACGTAAACATGCTTTAGAAAATATAGCAGACTAGTACATATTGATCTTGCATGTACATTCCATCATATTAAGCTTAGTTGAAAGGAATGCTGATATCTATGGACAGCATTTAAGGCATGTTAATTACTACAGAAAAAAAGAATGTTGATTAGTAATTCAGTTTTAACAAAACAGAACTGTGTTCACACTGTGTGTAAACCCCTTTCAAATTGTAAATGTAATGAAAGTTAAAATACAGTTTTGAAAATATAGCCACAAGACTTAATCATTACTGTTAGTGTAGAATACAAATATTTTTACTTACTTTTTACGTTCTTATTAAAAATAATAATACATTTGTTGATGAGGTAGTCCCGCCACAAAATGATGATTTAGATGATTTACATTTACAGTAACAGCTTTTTAAACACTTTGTTTACACATTCTTTACCAATTATACACTTTCTAAAAGAACTTTTAAAGTTTACAGCTCAATATTTTTTGTTAATAAATAATGAGGAATCATGCAACAATATATCAATTTAGACTTTACACTTCAATTTTTTTACTTTTTTACACTAGTTTACACCTTCAAAAAAACTTTACTTTACAGCTATTTTATGTCAGTAAATATAATTAGTAGTTCTGCCACAATATGACAATTTAGACTTTACACTTCAGAATTTCTCTTTTTTTTACACAAGTTCACACCTTCTAAATAAACTCACAGCTATTTTTGGTCAATTAATGCATTAGCCTACCATAATATGACAATTTAGACTTTACATTTCAGATTGTTTTACACTTTGTTTTTGCACAAGTTTACACATTAGATTATTTTACCTTTTTTCACTTTTAACATTTCAGAATTTTCTACACTTTTTTTATTTACAAGTTTACACCTTCTAAAATAAATGTACAGTCCTGTCACAATATGACATTTTAAACTTTACACCAGATTTTTTTGTCACTTTTTTTCCACAGGTTTACACCTTCTAAAATAACTTTACAGCTATTTTTGTCAATAAATAATGAGTAGTCCTTCCTCAAATAAGACAGTTTTGACTTAACACTTTAGAATTTTCAACACTTTTTTTTTTACAAAAGTTTACACCTTTTTTAAAAATACTTAACAGTTTTTTTGTCAATAAATACTTAGTAAACCACAATACGACAATTTAAACTTTACACTTTACATTTTTTTACACAGGTTTACACCTTTTAAAAGACCTTTACAGCTATTTTTTTGAATAATGACAGTTTTGACTTAACACTTTAGAATTTTCTACACTTTTTTTTATCAAACTTTACACCTTCTAAAAGAACTTTACAGATATTATTTGTCAATAAATAATGTCACAATATGACAATGTAGACTTTACACTTTTTTTTACACAGTTTACACCTTCTAAAAAAAAACTTTACAGAGATTTTTTGGTCAATAAGTTATGAGTAGTCCTGCCACAAAATGACAGTTTAGACTTTATGTCTTAGAATTTATTAAACTTTTTTACACAAATTCACACCATCTAAAAATAACTTTACAGTTTTTTTTACAGTAGTTTTGCCACAATATGGAAATTGAGACTTTACAATTCAGATTTGATAATTATTTTACACAAGTTCACACCTTCTAAATGAACGTCACAGCTATTTTTGTCAATAAATAAAGCACAAGCCTGTCATAATATGACAATGTAGACTTTACACTTCAGATTTTTTTACAGTTTTACACTAATTATCACACAATTTTATACCTTCTAAAAACTTTACAGCTATTTTCGTCAATAAATAATGTGTAGTCCTGCCACAATATGGCAATATTGACTTTACACTTTAGAATGTATTACTTTTTTTTACACAAGTTTACACCTTCTAAAATAACTTTACAGCTATTTATGTGAATGAGTAATGAGTAGTTCTGCCAAAATATGACAATTTAGACTTTACACTTTTTTTTTTTTTTTTACTTTTTTAACACAAGTTTACACCTTCTAAAAAACGTTACAGCTTTTGGTCAATAAATAATGAGTAATCATGCCACAATATATCAATTTAGATTTTACACTTTACACAGAATTTACATTTTACACTTTTTCCACACAAGTTTACACCTTCTAAAATAACTTTACACCTATTTAAATAACAAGTCGAACTGCCACAATAGGAAGATTTAGACTTCACTGATTTTTTGCACAAGTTTACATCTTTACAGCAATTTTTTTGTAAAAAATTAGTAGTTCTGCCACAATTTAGACTTCTTATTTGTTTTTACATTTATAAAATAAAAAAACTTTATGGATCAAATATTTGTGTAAGCAAAAATGTTTGTCAGTAATTTTGTCAATATTTTATGGGGTAATCCACCTTGAGTTCAACTTTCCCTTTAAGCATTTTTTTTGCTTTCTACCTGCATTAAATTAATTCTTATGTTTTTGTCCATTGGCCAAATTTACAAAGTATACTTTGTGTTGTACTCGTCCCTTAAAATATTTCCATGACGGGGCATTGCCCAATAACGTGACACACATTCATACTTCCCTTTATCCTTAAAGCACAGCGGGTCAGGCACGAGTTAGTAATGCTGAACAAAGGCCAAACAACATTACGTCTTTTCCTTATAAAAGTGCCTAAGGGAGGCCAACAAAGACAGGGCACACTGTAGTGGGTATGCAGGTGCCAAACATCTGTGTATTGCTATGACATCATACGTAACGATGACATGCAGTAGACGTCAGAGATCTGTTTGTCTGGAGCACAGGTGTTTTTGGACACTCTTCTCAGAATGCTCATCCAGGTGTTGTGGAGAGTGAATCATCTGTTTGACAGACGAGTATGTCAGAGGTACATGCCGAACATGTCTCAGAGTTTTACCACCTTGATGCTAAAGTTGTGGTTTACGGCATGGCGGGAATCCAAGTGTTTGTTTAGTTAAAAATGTGTTAAATAAGAACTTACGAGTGAAAATAAAACTGAGACACTTTTTTAGAAGAAGCTAAACGACACTGTTAGTTGTAATTCACAAATCGTCTAATGGAATGGCTGGGGTCCAATAGCAGTTTAGAGAGCCAGTGGGAAAAGAGTGTTACATTCTGCACTTCTGCTCTAGTTTTTAGTGCCAAAGCAGTTAAACCCAGCGGTCTGACCATTTAGCACTTTTTTTGGGTCTTAACAACTCTAAATCAAGTGCGTGCAGTTGCTTTATGTGAGACTTGACTGAACAAGACATGAAAGGAATAGAAAGCAGCATTGTTTGGTTTCAATGTAGGCATGATTAACTCTTGTCTACTAAATTAGGACCTCAAATATTCTTCAACGTGTAAATTAAATATATACAGTTGAAGTATGTTGTTACCTGAATGATCCACAGCTGTTTTTTTTTTTTTATTTAGTGATAGATGTTCATAAGCCCCTTGTTTGCCTTGAACAGTTAAACTGCTTGCTGTTCTACAGAAAAGTCCTTCAGGTCCCACAAATTCTTTGTTTTTTCAGCATTCTTGTGTATTTTAACCCTTTCCATCAACGACTGTATGATTTTGAGATCCATCTTTTCACACTGAGGACAACTGAGGGACTCATATGCAACTATTCCAGAAGGTTCAAACACTCACTGATGCTTCAGAAGGAAACACGATGCATTAAGAGCCAGGGGTGAAAACTTTTAAACAGAATGAGGATATGTGCCTTTTTCGTATTTTGCCTAAATATCTTTTTTTTTTTTTCATTTAGTACTGGCTACAGAAGATACTTACATGTTCCCCAGAAGACAAAACAAGTTAAATTGACCCTGATCTTCAAATTCCAAAAGTTTTTACCCCCCCCCCCCCCTGGCTTAAAGGGATAGTTCACCCAAAAATGAAAATGTGATGTTTATCTGCTTACCCCCAGGGCATCCAATATGTAGGTTACTTTGTTTCCTCAGCAGAATACAAATGAAGATTTTTAATGAAAACCGGTGCAGCCTGCCAGCCAAATAATGGGAGTGGATGGGCACCAGACCTTTAAAAGTAAATAAAAACATGCACAGACAAATCCAAATTACACCCTGCGGCTCGTGACAATACACTGATGTCCTAAGACATGATCGTTTTTTGCAAGAAACTGAACAGTATTTATATCAGTTGTTACCTTTCATGAGCACGAGTTTAGCATCAGGCATGTTACACATGTACGCGCTCTGGCGTAAATGCCGTAAGCGATCTGTCGCATGTATACGACACTCATTGTTTACACAGTGCAGAGATTGTGGGTATAGCGGCTATTCAAAATGGTAATTACTTGCGCTTACCCTGACTGTTCAAAATGATTTAAAGCTAAAAGATTACATTTGCTTGCGCAAACTCATCCGGGACTTTTCACCGATTTCCCCTTCCGGCGTTCGCGTATAGGGGCCTACTACGCCAGAGCGCGTTCACATGTAACGAACCGGATGCTAAACTCGTGCTCATGACAGATGGACGTGGCTGTGTATCAAAGGTAAAAAATTATATAAATACTGTTCAGTTTCTCGCAAAAAAACGATTGTTTCGTGTCTTAGGACATCAGTGTATCGTCACGAGCCGCAGGGTGTAATTTGGATTTGTCTGTGCATGTTTTTGTTTACTTTTAAAGGTCTGGTGCCCATCCACTTCCATTATTTGGCTGGCAGACTGCACCGGTTTTCATTAAAAATCTGCGTTTGTGTTCTGCTGAGGAAACAAAGTCACCAGAGGTGGGTAGTAACGAATTACATTTACTTCGTTACATTTACTTGAGTAAATTTTTGGGGTAACTAGTACTTTTAGAGTATATTTAAAGATTTTTTACTCTTACTCAAGTACATTTATAGTGAAAAAACTTTACTTTTACTTCGCTACATTTGATGGCGTTCCTCCGTTACTGTCCTCAGAAACGTGTCGTTGGAATTTTCATTTCATGTCTGATAAAACTGCGTTAATACTGCTGTGTATACAGCTGTTACTATGGAAACCGTAATATTTCAGCGCTCCTGAAGCGCCCCCTCGTGACAGATAATTAATTTTTCATTTCCAATACATTTTTTTTCAGCTGTTTATATGGTCAAATGATTGCAATTATCGACCCATGTTTTTATGCAGCAAACATAGAGTTGTAAATGTAAAAAGTTATGGTGCCTTCTAAAAATCTAAACAAGTACAAGTAAACAAGTAAATGCCATAGTGTAACATATTTTGTTTTGGTGTGAAACTGTATCTGAATTTTAAATCATGCCATTTTATGACTTAATATTCTACTTTACATTGTCCGATCCCATTACTGTTTATTTTAGTTTCGCAGATCTTAAAAATGGTTATGAATTGCTTTAAATTAATATTTAAAAATTCTGCAGGTACACTAAATGAAATAAATATAATGAAATAAAATTACTTCCTTGATATTTGTTTATATTTGTGTATTAAAAACATTTTTGATTAGACTCCTATCTGATTTTCTATATTTAAAAAAAGGTCTTTTTTTATTTGGGCTAGTTAAATTAATTTTCGGGGCTACCAAAAACTGAAGAGAACCTGCCCGAAGGGCTATCAGAAATTTTGCGAGCCGTGTGTGTGTGTGTGTGTATATATATATATATATATATATATATATATATATATATATATATATATATATATATAAATAATACAAATATAATGTTTTCAAGGAGAGGTGTGCGGAAGCTTTCCAAACAGTTTGAAATTCAGGGTCTTCACTTCATATCAAGAAGTAACTAGTAACTGGCTACTTGAGTAAATTTTTCATCGGATACTTTTTTACTCTTACTCAAGTAACTATTAAGATTGTTACTTTTACTCATACTTGAGTAAATATTTGTACTTGTACTTTTACTTGAGTACAGATTTTGGGTACTCTACCCACCTCTGAAAGTCACCTACATCTTGGATGCCCTGGGGGTAAGCAGATAAACATCAAATTCTCATTTTTGGGTGAACTATCCCTTTAATGCATTGTTTTTCGTTCTGAAGCATCAGTGAGCATTTGAACCTTCTGTAATTGTGTTTTAACAGCTTAAAATCTCTCTTTTTTTTTTTTTAAACCACAATGTTAAATGTCTGTAAAAGATACATTTTCATGACCACGTATGCAACGTCACGTGAGCCTATAATCGCAATAGAGACGAATGTTGGTTGACAAATTTCTACCAGTTAATCGTTGAGCGAATACTACGAATATCTGGCCTCCCAATACTGCGACTGACTAATAAGAATGACGTATTCCAGAGAGCTACGTAATAAGAATCATTTATTTTTTTTAAAGGGTTAGGGATTTTGGAAAGTACCTAACCATAAATGTTTGCAGTATTACTACTGATATTTGAATGAGTTCTATAGGCTCTTTTTTAGATAATTGACACCTGAAATAAAGTTTCAACCATTTTTGGTTCCTCAAAAAGAGCCTTTCAGTGAAAAAAAAATGTAATTTTAAGGACTTCCAGTGAAAGTTCTTTCACACTTATCCTCTATTACGAGTTAAATCTGGACACAGGTCCTATCTTCTCACCTCTCCATCTCATGGTCCTTGTTTACAAATAAGGAGAAGTGCTTTAGTGATAGTTGTTCATGAGTCCCTTGTTTGTCCCACAAATTCTTTAGTTTTTCAGCATTTTTGTGTATTTTGAACCCTTTCCAACAATGACTGTATGATTTTGAGATCCATCTTTTCACACTGAGGACAACTGAGGGACTCATATGCAACTATTACAGAAGGTTCAAACGCTCACTGATGCTTCAGAAGGAAACACGATGAATTAAGGGGTGCCAGGGGTGTAAAGTTTTGAATGGAATTAGAATCTGTGCATTTTTCTTATTTTGCCTGAATATCTTTTTTTTTTTTTCATTTAGTACTGGCCCTCAGAAGCTACAGAAGAAACTTACATGTTCTCCAGAAATCAAAAAAAGTTAAATTGACCCTGATCTCCAAATTCCAAAAGTTTTCACCCCCATCTGTTGCAATGCATTGTTTTTCCTTCTGAAGCACTGGTGAGTGTTTGAACCTTCTGTAATTGCATTACAGAATGTTAATGTTAAAAGACGTCTGAAAATTATAAATTTTCTGTGACCATGTAGCACAGCAATGTCACATTAGCCTATAACCGCGATAGAGGCGATAGTTAATAAACTATAATAACTACAATAATCATTTATTTTTTGCTAAGAGTTAAACTACTGATATTTGAATGAGTTCTTTAGACTCTTTTTTTTTTTTAGATTGTCTAAACTTAGATGAGTTTTTGCAGCAATTCCACTAAAGAACCATTTTTGGTTCCTCAAAGAGCCTTTCAGAACCATTTTCTTCTTAGTTCAAAGAACCTTTTTCTACAGAACGTTAAAAGTTCTTCATGGAACCATCAAAACCTGTATTTTTAAGGTCTCCCAGTCAAAGTTCTTATCCTCAATTACGGGTTAAATCTGGAGGCAGCTCCTATCTGCTCACCTCTCCATCTCATGGTCCTTTTTTAAAAACAATATGCACCACTCCAAATAAGGAGAAGTGCTTCTGACTGTGTTTGGTCCAGGCCATTCCTTCTCACAAGTGGTTAGATATGGAGACGGGTGGGGGAGAGAAGGGGGGGGGGGGTGTTTTAGACTTCGGTTGGGTTATGTAGAGCAATCCAGAATTGCTGGCAGCTCTTGGTTGCAGGCAGCATCAGCTGCATTCTTCTCCCCTCCTAAATCTCCACGCATCTATTAATCTGACCACACTTTCGGCTGAAGGACCGAGAACTGCACTTCGTTCGTAGCTCCCTTGAATTTCAGATTCAACCCAGACACTAGATCAACCTGCAACCATGGAGGCCATCAAGAAGAAGATGCAGATGCTCAAACTGGACAAGGAGAACGCCATCGACCGGGCGGAGCACGCCGAGACGGAACAGAAAGCTGCTGAGGACAAATGCAAGCAGGTAAGAATTCAGAAATTCAGGTAGGAGTCCATAGAGAAGTATGAAGTGAAAAATATGAGCGGTTTTAACAAAAGTGCTGGCAATAGGATCTGCCCAGGCTGGACTGTATGATTGTAATCAAGGAGAAGTGAGCCAAGACCTCATGCTTGAAAACCAAGTATGCATTTGAAGCTGCAATTCTGGGTCTTTCACAAGAGTGGCTACTTATTTTGTGCAATTATGAAGGAATTCGTAAAAAAAAAATCCAATAGTTGGACCTAACAATGAATGATAGTTTTATGGTATTTATTAATCTTAGTTAATGCTATTTTTTCATATACTAATCCATTTTTAGTTGTATAGGTCAACAAAAAATGAGCAATTTACTGCTCTTTGCAAACAGACAAATACCTCAGTAAATGAATATTGGCTGTAAGCCTATCCATCAGTATGTCTTTCACCATTCATAACACCTAAAGGTTATAAATGGACAAGAGAAGTCAGGCTGTCTGGAATCCTACTAGTAGATTAACGGACGCTCTCTTAAACACAAGAACCCAGCCAAACTGATAGCCCCAGATAGCAAAGTGTTCGTTTATGTCACTTCTCACTTTACAGCAGACTCAAATTAAATATAGTTATCTGTTATTACAGACAGCAGGCCTATGATTTAAATATGAGTTACCAAAATGTTTTGATATGTATTTTTTAATGCATTTAAATGTTTAAATATTTATTTTATATATATTATTATCAAAACAAAAATATTTTGTTTTGATAATATAAATAATTATGTATTATTATTATTATTTAGTGGCTGTACTCTTGAACACTAATAAAAACAAAATGATAAATAACATGATTATTTTTATGTGTCATAAAATGCACAAACATTCCATTTATAATAATCATGTTTTTTTGTTTGTTCCCTTATTCACACCACTGGACTATACAGCAATAAAATAATATTATTATTATATTTATTATTAAAATTATATATATATTAGATATATGTTCTTTTAATAATAGTTATGTATGTAATTTAAATAATAAATAGAATATAATTTTAATAATGTTTATTATTATTATTATTATTATTATATACAGCGAAAAAAATAATATTAAAATAATATTATTGTTTTATTAATTACATAAATAATAATTATTTATAATTGTTTATTATTATTATTACTATTATAAACAACCACTAGACTATACAGCAATAAAATGTATATTTATATTATTATTTATATTATTGTTTAATCAATTAATAATAATAATAATAATAATAATAATAATAATTATTATTATTATTATTATTATTATCAACAAGCACCACTGGACTATACTGCAATAAAATTATTTTTATTATTAATAATATATTATTATTATTATTATTATTATTATTATTATTATTATCAACAACCACTGGACTATACAGCAATAAAATGATATTTATTATTAAAATTATATTGTTTTATTAATACATAAATAATAGTTATGTATGTAATTAATAAAACAATAATGTTATTTAAATAAGAAATATAATTATTTTTAAATGTTTATTATTATTATTATTATTATTATTATTATTATTATTATTATTATTATTATTATTATTATCAACAACCACTGGACTACACAAAAATAAAATAATACAAAAATACAAAAAAAAAAAAATAATTATATGTATTATTACAATGTTATTATTGTTTTATTAATTACAAAAATAATTATTATTTTTAATTGTTTTTATTATTATTAATATAATAATAATAAACAACCACTAGACTATACAGAAATAAAATGTATATTTATATTACAATTATATTAGTTTAATTAATTACATAATAATAACAATGATTTTTATTATTATTATTATTATCAACAACCACCACTAGACTATAAAGCAATAAAATGTATATTTATTATTACAATTATATTATTTGTTTATTAATTACACAAAGAATAATAATTATTTATGTAATAAAACAATAATATAATTTAATTTAAATAATACATATAATTATTATTTTTAATTGTTTATTATAATATATATATATATATATATTATCATAAACAACTTCTATACTATACAACAAGAAAATTATATTATTGTTTAATTACATAATAATAATAATAATATGAATGTAATATTTAAATTATATTATTGTTTTATTAATTACATTAATAATTATTATTATTTATGTAATTAATAAAAGTAATATAATTTAAGTAATAATTTTAATTATTATTATTATTATTATTATTATTATTATTATTAATAATATAATTATAATTTTTATTGTTTATTATTAACATCAACAACCACACTATACTATACCGCAATAAAAATTGATTTAATATTAACATTATATTACTGTTTAATTAAATAATAATAATAATAATAATAATTATTATTATTATTATTATTATTATTATTATTATTATTATTATTATTATTTATTATTATTATTTGCAACAACTACCACTGGACTATACTGCAATAAAATTATATTTATTATTTTAAATAATAAAATGCATACAACTTTTATTGTTTTGTTTATTTGTAAATCTATATTTTTAAATAATAATAATAATTATTATTATTATTATTATGTACCATAAATATGTTTATTTATGTAATAAATAAATTGTATTTATGTAATAAATATGTACCATAAATATGTCATAAATATATTTATCAAACATTTTGCTTTTATAAAATGATGGATAATATTATGAGTGATAATTGTTCATAATCATACTCATAATATTACTAATATGCATTCCAGACAGATTTGTTGCTTGAACGTCTGGGATATACTCCCTTAAGTTATGTCATGTGTGCAGTGCTCTGACATGTTTACTCACTCTTCTTCATTCAGCTGGATGATGAGCTGGTCGGCCTGCAGAAGAAGCTCAAACAGACTGAAGATGAACTGGACAAGTACTCAGAGGCCCTGAAAGACGCCCAAGAGAAACTGGAACTGTCTGAGAAAAAAGCTGCTGACGTAAGTGAGGCATTCCTTCAGACTGGGGTTCAATAAAACAGAATCAGACATGACTCCTCTACAATAAACAACTTGAGTAATTCAAGTTTTGTTATGATGCTTTCACTTCCTGTCACTGGGGCTCTCATTCCAGCTGGTCCATTTCAGGGTCATGGCACCATTGCGTGTGTTTCAAATGAGGATTTACAGGGCAGTAAAAAGCTTTACCCCAATAAAACATGTCAACACAAGACGTGAATCTTTGAAAATACTTCTCTCCTCAGGTTTACTTTTGTAATGTCTTGTAACTGACACTGACACTGACACTCACTAAAAAGATCATTCTCAGGCTTTAAAAGGAATGGTTCACACAAAAATGAATATTTGCTGAAAATCTACTCACCCTCAGGCTATCCAAGATGTAGATGAGTTCGTTTCTTCATCAGAACAGATTTGGAGAAGTATAGCATTTAATCACTTGCTCACCTTTGCAGTGAATGGGTGCCGTCAATATGACGGATTACATCACAGTAATCCATAAATAATCCACATGAACAATCTATGAACGATGAACGATCAATCTATCAGTTAACATCTTATAAAGTGAAAAAGTGTTTTTAAGAAACAAATCCATCATTAAGATGTTTTAACTTTAAACCATCGCTTTTGGCCAAAAAATTTGTCTATAATTTATAACAACGCTTCCTCTAGTTGAAAAAGTCCATCCTTTGTTGTCCTATCATGTCAAAATCCACCTACAGGTTTGTTTAGAACTGTTTTGGACTGTTTCTAATTGTAAACGGTGTTTGATCTATGTATATTTCTCTCCTGATTCAGATGAGATGACTTTTTCAGTAGATAAAAGCAATATTTTGGATAGAGAACTCATATTTATGACAGCGTTTTATTGCCAGTAAAAAAAAAAAACTACGATTACGATATTAAAGTAGTAATATTTCAAGAATAAAGTCAAAGTATTACGAGTATAAAGTTGAAATATTACGAGAATAAAGTAAAAATGTTTAGAGAATAAAGTCTAAATACTATGAGAATAAAGTTGAAATATTTTGAGAATAAATTCTAATTATTTCAAGAATAAAGTCTAAATATTACGAGAATAAAGTCAAAATATTACGAGAATAAAGTCGAATTATTCCGAGAATAAAGTCCAAATATTATGAGAATAAAGTAAAAATATTAAGAGAATAAAGTAGAAATATTACGAGTATAAAGTTAAAATACTACGAGAATAAAGTCAAAATATTACGAGAATAAAGTCACAATATTACGAGAATAAAGTCACAATATTAAGAGAATAAAGTCAAAATATTATGTGTATACAGTCGAAATACTATGAGTATAAAGTTGAAATACTACGAGAATAAAGTCAAATTATTACGAGAAATGTTTCGACTTCATTCTTAAAGCATTTTGACTTTATTCTCAAAATATTTTGATTTTATTCCTGTAATTTCGATTTTATTCTCAAAACATTTAGACTTTATTGTCGTGATATTTCAACTTTATTCTCAAAACATTTAGACTTTAATCCATTAATCCATCCATTAATCCACTGGTGAGCAAGTGATGAAAAATTTCCCCAAATCTTTTCAGATGAAGAAACAAACTCGTCTACATCTTGGATGAGTATATTTTCAGCAAATGTTCTTTTTTGCTTGAACTATTCCTTGAAGTTTCACCTGTAGAAACGTGTTTGGCCTTGGGGCAAGTGAGAAAATTGCGGTAATCACACCTGCGTGGGTCTGAAGTGGTCCATCCTGTCCGCTGCTCTGATAAGCTCGGGTTACTCCTCACAACGTGACCTCAAAGGAAATGACTGCATAGTTTAAGAAGGAAGCCGAGGAGGGGCGAATCAGTTGTTTGTGAATTCTTAATGATTCCAGCATGGGGGTAAATCCATTTGCGACACAGAGAGATGTTCTCCACATTGTCGTTGACCACAAAACACTTCTACAAGACACACCGTGGCATTCAATAAGGGGACAAATGCAATTTTCAGTGAGCTTCATTTCCTGTAGAATGTTCTAGCTTTCTGATGGCAGACCAAGAGGCCTGAAACTGGGAATACGAGCGTTTTTTGCGTTCCTTGGAGCGCTGCCCTGAATATTTGCACCAGACAAGCGTACCACATGTCATGCATTAGAGGAAACTGTAAACTAATTATACATCTGCATTGGCAACACCAAAGAAGTAGGTAAGATACTCTCAATGAGCGAGGGATTTTTTGAGGCCTGTTAGTGATAAGTCGGCGAGCAGCAGGGGAGACTGGGACTTCAGTTGCCATGTAGCAGCCCAGGAATCCCAAGAATGTAGCGAAAGCAAACACAGAGGGCCACACTCCTGTGACTAATGAAATCAATGCTCTGCGATCGCTGGCTCGTCTTTAGAACAAAAGCACGCTTCTGAGGAAAGTGTGTCACACATGAAATGGTGTGTAACGTCAAGAGCGGAGGATTTAATTGTGGGGGTTGTAATTACAAAATTGTGTTTAATTGCTTTGTTAAAAGTGAAAATTTTCTCACCCTCATGTCGTTCCAAACCTGTAAGACCTTCGTTCATCTTCAGAACACAAATTAAGATGTTTTGGATGAAATCCAAGAGCTTTCTGACCCTGCATAGACAGCAACTATCTCTTTAAGTAGATGGAAACAAAAACATTGATATGATTAAAACATTTACAGTGAATATCAATATACAGTTCAAGTCAAAAGTTTACATACACCATGCAGAATCTGCAAAATGTTAATTATTTGACCAAAATAAGAGGGGTCATATCAAATGCATGTTATTTTTTATTTAGCACTGGCCTGAATAAGATATTTCACATAAAATAAGCACACATATAATTCACAAGAGAAAATAATAGTTGAATTTATAAAATGACCCTGTTCAAAAGTTTATACTGTGTTGTTATCTGAATCCACAGCTGTGTTTTTTTGTTGTTGTTGTTGTTGTTGTTGTTTGTTTAGTGATAGTTGTTCATGAGTCCCTTGTTTGTCATGAACAGTTAAACTGCCCACTCTTCTTTAGAAAAATCATTCAGGTTCCACAAACTCTTTGATTTTTCATCATTTGTGTGTATTTGAATATATTTGACAACTGAGGGACTCATATGCAACTATTACAGAAGGTTCAAACGCTCACTGATGCTTCAGAAGGAAAAACGATGCATTGTGAGACGGGCTGAAAACTTTTTAAATTTGAAGATAAATTTAACTTATTTGTCTTCTGGGAAACATAAGTATCTTCTGTAGCTTCTGAAGGGCATCACTAAATGAAAACAAGATGATATAATAAAAAAAAAAAAAGGACACACCCTCATTCCGTTCAAAAGTTTTCACCCCCAGCTCTTAATGCATCGTTTGATCCTTTTGCAATAGTTGTATATGAGTCCCTCAGTTGTCCTCAGTGTGAAAAGATGGATCTCAAAATCATACAGTCATTGTTGGAAAGGGTTCAAATACACAACAATGCTGAAAAACCAAAGAATTTGTGGAACCTGAAGGATTTTTCTGAAGAACAATGGGCCGTTTAACTGTTCAGGACAAACAAGGGACTCTAAACTTTTAAAAACACAGCAGTGGATCATTCAGGTAACAACACATTATTAAGAATCAAGTGTATGTGAACTTTTAAACAGGGTCATTTCTATTGTTTTTTGTTGTGGACTATATGTAAACCTCTTTTATGTGAAATACCTTATTCACGTCAGTGCTAAATAAAAAATAACATGCATTTTGTATGGTCCCTCTTATTTTGGTAAAATAATTAACATTTAGCAGACTTACATTTGACTTCAACTGTATTTTTTGCTTAAAAGAAATGGATATACTGTAAAAATGTTTTGTCAGGTGATGTAAAAATCTAAACCTGCATGGCCTTATTCAAAAGTATTTTTTAATATGATCGAATACATTACGTTACATCAGCTAAAGTAATTTTAAAGGAGAGATTGGTTGGAAACAACAGTGTTGGCATGTAAACTGTCAAGAGGGATGGAAGATGATGTTAAGTTATTTATAAGATGTTAGAATGTAACTTAATAAAATGTCAACAGCAAAAATCAAGGTGTATAACATGATTTGTAATGTGACCCTCAGCTACTAAACATACAGTTCTCCAGACGCCTGGAAGATAATAATTGTGGTTATTTTACTGTATTTCCACATTACATTTCTGTTAAAAATGATTTTACACTGTAGTATAAAGTAATCAAAAGGCTGAATTAATTTGTTCACAATATTGCGAAATGTTATAACGATATGTGACCCTGGACCACAAAACCAGTCTTAAGTCGCTGGGGTATGTTTGTAGCATTAGCCAAAAATACATGGGTCAAAATTATTGATTTTTCTTTTATGCCAAAAATCATTAGGAAATTAAGTAAAGATCATGTTCCATGAAGATTTTTTGTAAAATTCCTACTGTAAATGTATCAAAATGTAATTTTTGATTAGTAATATGCATTGTTAAGAACCTAATTTGGACAACTTTAAAGGTGATTTTCTCAGGATTTTGATTTTTTTGCACCCTCAGATTCCAGATTTTCAAATAGATGTATCTCGGCCAAATATTGTCCTATCCTAACAAACCATACATCAATAGAAAGCTGATTTACTGAGCTTTCATATGATGTATACATCTCAGTTTTGTCAAATTTAACCTTATGACTGGTTTTGTGGTCCAGGGTCACATATATAAAAATGGTTTCTATTTTAATGTACTTTAAAATATAATTTACTCCAGTCTTTAGTGTCAAATGATCCTTCAGAAATCAAATAATATGCTGATTTATTTTTAGAATTATCTATGTTCGCAACAGTGTAATGAATGATGCTGACAATTCAGCCTTGATCACAGGAATAAATTCGATTTTAATGTATAAAATAGACGTTATTTTCCATCGTAATAATATTTCACACTATTACATTTTTTTTCTGTATTTTTGATCAAATGAACGCAGCCTTGATGAGAAACTTCTTTAAAAAAAAACATCGTACTGATCCCAAACTTTTAAATGGAAGTGTATTAAACAAACATTAAACAGACGAGTAAATCTAAACCAAAGGAGCACTTAGTTCTATGGTTTACAGTTGTCACGCTTTATACAGAAATGTAGGCTAATTATCATAAAATCAGACTGAATTGTGACTCAATGGCGCCCCGCCCACCGTGACGTCACCGGGACCTGACTTTTCCACAGTTACATTGAAAGTTTTCTGCAGAAGTTCTGCCTCCTTACATTCTCTCACATTCCAATGACTCCATGAGACAGAAATAACCTCCTGCGAAGATAGTTTTTTTGTTCATTGAACCGTTTTGTATTCATCCGGACTGGGAAGTTTTGTTGGATTGCACATTTCGTGTCGTTTTCTTCTTTTTCTTTTTCTTTTTTTTGCACTGGCCATCCAAGTACATTAGCATTCCGTTATTGTTTGTAACATTCCTATATTCGGGGATTATATATATTTTAGGCTTTTGACGTATTTATTATTTTATAGCCTTTTGAAAAGTTGTTTCCGTTGTTTTTTTGCACATCGTTTTATTTTTCCTGACCAAAGTCGCGGTTCGTTTCGTTTTTACTAGTAAATATAATATAAGAAAAGTATCTAAAAATGACAGGTGCGACTTCTTTGGACGCAGTGAAGAGAAAGATCCAGACTTTGCAGCAGCAGGCGGACGACGCAGAAGATCGAGCTTTGGTTCTTCAGCGAGAGCTGGACAATGAGCGCGAGCTCCGGGAGAAAGTGAGACAAATCTTCTTCTTTCTTTCTTCTTATTTACCGTCTTTACGCTCTCCAGACTCCTCTACCCGCTCCCTCTGTGAGCCCAGGCGTCTATAAAAAGCTCCCGGGCTCCTCTGAAGACTATAATTGTATGTTTAGGTGAACAGTCGGACCTGGATGCAGACGTGAGGTTGTGGAATGAAAGGCGTTGGTCCAAAGGGACAGTCCGACCCCCAAATCTGCTTTTGGGCAGTTGTTAGGCCTCAGTGTTTTCTCATACAAGCTTGTTACACCGTTTTACCATTCTTTAAGTCTTAAAAAATCGTTTTAATGTACACAATTAACAATTTAGTTGTTTTCACTAACGTTTTTGTCTTCTTATTAACCTGCTTAATACTATCTATCTATGAGATGCTTCTCACAGGTCTAACTCTTAAAAATGACTTTTTTTTTGGTGTAACCTAATCTATTCATTCTTAAAACCATCAACCCATTTCTACAACAGGACAGAAAAACTGTAAAATGGTAGCTATTGCAGTTATAGAAGCAATTTCTACCTAATTCATTGGAGTAATCATTCATTTAGACCTAATGAATAATCTCTTTTAATTGAGAATATGATAAAATGTTGTATGTTTAGAAGGTTTTCCATGATATGAAGATGCTTGTCAAGGAAGCCCTTCCCCCACAGTCCTTGGTGGATTTAGATGCTCCATTTTATGAAATTTTCTGAGTCATAATTTGTGGAGCACTTAATGTGCAAGCTGCTATGAGAAAATACGGCCTGAATCCTCCTGGCCAGAATCCTGCTGGTATTGGAACTGTAGGAAGCGAATGTTCTCCAAGTCAAGTCAAGTCACCTTTATTTATATAGCGCTTTTAACAATACAGATTGTGTCAAAGCAACTGCACAGTATTTAAACAGCACAATAGTGTGTAAGTAACGCATTATTGTAAATAATCAGTTTTCAGTTAAAGGCAGTTCATCAATGAATTCAGTGATATCATCATCCAGTTCAGTTCAAATAGTATACGATATCGCTGGAAAGTGTCCCCAACTAAGCAAGCCAGAGGCGACAGCGGCAAGGAACCAAAACTCCACAGGTGACAGAAATGGAGAGAAAAAACGTTCTCCAGCTTTGGTTTAGACAAAGAAGAATTGTTAGATCTTTTGCAGAACCCAAGAATTTGATTTTGCGGTTCTCAAGGAAGACCCAAAGGATGTCCCATCTAGAGCTCCCAAAGGAACTGAGTCAGGATGTTGCTTCTTGCTCCACACTGGAGTTTCCTGTGGACCCTCTTCGTATTCAGATGACCATGCAGATATGCAGGAAGCTGGCACAGCTTGAGAAAAGTCCAGTTCTTCAAGTGTTTGTAGACTAATACTGTGTCTTTTATCTAGATCTTTAGAAGATAGATGTTAGGAGGTTCTTGGTCCCTACATCAACTTCCTTCTTTCTTTGTGGTGTCTAGTCTTACAAATTTAGCTGGCTTTGCTTTCACAAGTGGGAGTTTTCCCACTGTTAGTGTGACAGAATGCTGCTGGACTTGATCATGATGTGACCAATGACCTCTTCATGATGGTCCTAATTTATGTAGGTCATAATTCACTTTGGGGTTAAAAGTCAAGAACATGACCAGAAACATATGTGAAGCCTGCACAAAAACCATTAGGCTCCTTAAATTTGCATTGACAGCTTCCCATGGTGTTAGAAATGATATCAAGACCTCTTTTGCATATCTTTTCAAAGTTTGGTCACATAAGTGATCACCTATGTTGCAATACTCTAATAATCTTCTGCTCTTCTTTGCGTTAGTTAGGAAATAACCAATATTTTGGCATCGGTAACTCTCTCTTTTGCTCTTTTACCAGTAAGACCTTTAGAAAGTGATCTGGAGAATAAGCGTTCACTTCTTTCACTGTTTCTACTGTTCGTTTTCATCCGATAGGCCTTATTTTCATAATATCAGCCTATAAAAAGGTCATTTCACTGATAGGGTTCGTCTCAGTGTTTGCTCAATGTCACATACAATAGTCCTGTGCCTCAGGAAGTCGACAGCAGTCCCAGGTGATTCCCCTACATTTCAACCCTAAACGTATAATTGGACTCAACGTCACAGCGGCTCTAACAAGATCTGAGTACATTGGGGTTTAAATGGGCCTGGGTTAACATAGATCTGGGAATGTCGCCGTCTCATATCACACATATGGGTGTTTGGGTTCGTTTTGTACGTGATAAAATGTTCAAGGCTGCGTCCAGACGCTTCTCGATAACATATGGCTGTTTTTTTTGCTATTCTTTAGTTTTTGGCACTTCACCACCAGCATTCTCCAGAGCTTGTTTTACCATATATGGCTTGCATCTAAAGCAGCCAGGGAACGTGGTGACTAAGGAAAGGGCATGGCTCATGAGGGAGTATCCTGACCCTGAACTGAATGAGCATTTCGGGAGGGGAGAGGATGTGGAGTGTGTCCATTTCCTGTGCATTTTTCTCCTCCCCTCTCTGGTTCTCTTTATTTGAAAGGGGGTCAACCTCCTACTCCATTGATGTGTTGGCTAAATATGTTCGAATAAATGTTCAATTGACCTCTTATTTAATGATGTCAGTACTGAATAGCATTTTTTAAATACAAACTCGCACATTGCAAAATATAAAAGATAAAGTCACTGTTATGAGAAAAAAGCCACAATTACACGTCTTGAAATAAAACATTTCATTACAAAATTACCAATTTATCTCATAATTGTGAGATATGAAGTAATTTTTTTCAGTCACAATTTTGAGAAAAAAGCTGTAATTGTGAGAAAAAAGTTTGCAATTACAAGAAATATTTTACATTACACAATGTGAGATATAAAGTTGTATTGTGGGATATACAGTAAAGTGACAATAATAAGAAAAAAGTACTGATTACAAGAAAAAATGATGAGAAAAATATTTCTATACATAAAGTCACATTGGCTGTTTCCATACAGATTTGCGCAAAACTTGTGCAATATTTTATAAACAAATTATTGCAAAATGACAGCGCATTCAAAAAAACGTCATGTGACTAAAATACATGTTTTTCGTCTCGCAGGTAGGTTTATGTATAGCGCAGCCACCGCAGTAGCCATTATTTTTGATCAAAGAAGACTAGGTGTGTATCTTTAGCCCAGCAGCACAATATTGCGATATTTTTCGAATCACCTCACATGAGCCTTAAACTTTTTTTTGCGATATATGTGAGTTTTTGCGAAATTGAGGTGTTTCCATCGGCCGTATTTCAATTTGCGCAATTTGAAGAGTAATGGAAACACAGCTATCCGATACGGATAAGTTATAAAGTCACATCGCAAAATATAAAGTTGTATTATAAGTCACAATTTTAAGAAAAAAGCTGCCATTACAAGAAAAGAAGTTGCAGTTATTAGAAAACATTTGCAACTGTGAGGTTTGGAGTCAGCAATATTTTACAAATGTCGATTTAAAAAAAAAACATTGCGAAATGATGCCTTTCCATTAACCAATGTCATGTGACTAAAACTTCTTTTTTTGCGACAAGTCATGGTGCCGGATATTGGTAGGTTTACGTAAAACATGCGTAATTGTTTGGAGTCAGGGCCCTATTCTTTATTTTATTGTGTTAATTTGTTTAATTTATAGATCGTTTTATGCCATCCAGTAGCAAACTAACTATAAGAAACGTTTGAACGTACTGTGGTATGTCAAACTCCTAAAAATAAAGGTTCTTCAATGGCATCGATGGTTTCATGAGGAACCTTAAACATCTATGGAACCTTTCAAATGTAAAAAAGGTTCTTTATGGTGTTAAAGTTCTTTGGATTTTTAAAAAGCTCTTCAAAATGACTCTTTCAAGAACTGTTCTATGGCATCACTGCAAAAACACCCTTTTGGAACCTTTGTAAAAGTTCTTAAATTGGCATCGATGGGTCCATGAAGAACCTTGAACTTCCATAGAACCTTTCAAATGTGAAGAGGTTGTTTACAGTGGAAAAAGTTTAAGATGGTTCCATAAGGAACTGTTCACTAAAAGGTTCTTTGGGGAACCAAAAAATGTTCTTCTATGGCGTCACTCCAAAAACACCCCGTTGGAGACTTTATTTGATCTGTTTACTACCATTCACGCTCGAAATAATCCACTGGACCTTAAAGAAAGCAGCAGGAGTCCGTAGCAGCAACTCTGACTCAAAACAAAGATGTGATCAGATCAGAAAATGGACGATTTGCTCTTTTTAACTTGTCCCCTATGCCTTGTTTTTCTGTCTCCTCTTAAATTTTAAACCCAGATGCAGTTTCCTGGCTGCGAGATTTTCCTACTGTTCTGTGTGTTCGCACGTCTGCACTGGGAGAGAGCCATTGCTGATATTTGTCATAATTATAGTTGCAATTATCAGTGCAATAACTGGGCGGGTTTGGCTGTGAGGTCTCTTTAAAGCCGAGAAATGTCACAGAGGCAGCATTGTGTTCATTCTGAGGCCAATCTTTGTTTGAATCACAACGGGTGGTGGTGGTCGTAAAGGGTGCAAAAATGTTTTTTCTGTCACAGTTGATTGTGCTTTGTGCAAAAAAAAAACTGATGAAAATGACATGCCATCATCAGGAGAAAAATATTAAAACGTATATTTTTGTAGTTGTATATAAATAACCTTTGACCTTTTTTGTCATCAGGCTGAGGGTGATGTGGCGGGTCTGAACCGCAGGATTCAGCTGGTGGAGGAGGAACTGGATCGGGCTCAGGAGAGGCTGGCAACTGCACTGCAGAAACTGGAAGAGGCGGAGAAAGCAGCAGATGAGAGCGAGAGGTCAATGGAAAGCTTTAATTTGTAAATAATAGTGGAATGAATTGATGTAGGCTTCGGGTGCAAACCACATGGTTTGGTGGATCAGAACATCTTTGTCTCATTGGAAAACAATCCACAAGCAAATGTGTAAGATGTTAGCACAATGTGAGAATTAAAATATAATTTTAAGAGTAAAAGTAGTTACTTTTAACCTTGTTTGAGAGGTTATGGTTCTCGAGTGAAGACCTAAGAGGGTTTTACCTATGGAAACAAACTTATTGTTTTTTTATTTTTGGTTTCCAACTTTGGGAACCAATTTTAATTTTAAAACTGAACTGAGAAGAGAACTTCAGAACTGAGGTAAAAGGAAATTTCCCATGAATTTTCAGAAATTCCACAGATGTTCCACAAAATGTTTTGAATGATTCATTAGCAAATCTGAATCAATGTTAAAAAAAAAAACTTTTACAGTAAACACAAACAACCAGAAAGCTCATGGAAATTCATTGGTCTGTTCCCATTTCTAGATTTCATGACCATGCTTTTGAATATGAAAAAAGTTGATCCGCAGCATATCAACTGAAGAGCTCATCAGTAACTAACATCTCCCATCGATGATCTAATTACTAACTTCTTGTTTCACCTCCAGAGGCATGAAGGTAATCGAGAACCGTGCCATGAAGGATGAGGAGAAGATGGAGATCCAAGAGATGCAGCTGAAGGAGGCCAAACACATCGCAGAGGAGGCCGACCGCAAATACGAAGAGGTGAGTTACAAGCGTCTGAAGGAACAACGCTTCCAGATGTTTAACGTTTGAAGCTCTTCATCTGAATGCCATTTTTGCTACAGGTGGCCCGTAAACTGGTGATTCTCGAGGGGGAGCTGGAGCGAGCTGAGGAGAGAGCCGAAGTCGCTGAATGGTATCACCTGCCTATTCTCACAGTTTTGTTCTCACACTTTAAGTTTTGGTTAACCAGCTAAAACACTGTTTTCTTCTCAAACACTTCCAGCAAAGCTAGTGATTTGGAGGAGGAATTAAAAAACGTTACCAACAACCTTAAATCCCTAGAGGCTCAGGCAGAGAAGGTAAGTCAACATCTCGCTTTTATCTGTTATTGTTCACAATTCAGTTTCAGAGCTCTATAATAATCATCGCTCGGCTTCAGAGCCTGATAATTGCTTTGAAACTAAATCACAGTAATTTACGGTTGAAGTTCTCACGACACAAGTGCTCAGAGAGCGATACAAGTTTATTCAGATTTGCTTCATCCGTCTTTGTTTGCGTGTTTCAGTACTCAGAAAAAGAAGACAAGTATGAAGAGGAAATCAAAGTTCTTAGTGACAAGCTGAAGGAGGTAAAGAAGTCAACAAATGAGACGAGGTCAAAGATAAGCTGCTCTTTCTCATCCCGAATGTCTTTTTTTCAACTTCCTTATTGTGTTTTTCAGGCCGAGACCCGTGCAGAGTTTGCAGAGAGGACAGTGGCCAAACTGGAAAAATCCATTGATGACCTGGAAGGTATGAACATAGTCATTTTTGTGTTAAATAAGTTTACTGTGGAGCCAAAAGTTCAACTGAAAGTCTTTTGCAATATTGGGGTGTAAGTAAATGAACACTGAGACTCTGGTTACTTAACTACATTTTCTAGAAGTGCAAGTGTTTTCAAAACAGTAAACTGTAGCTTTTCCAGTAATTAGCAATGACTTCTGTTGTTGCTGTTTAGCATGACAACATCTTGACTCATTGCAGTGAGCTGGTTGAATTGTTTCATTCAGATAGTTCTTTTTGTTTGAACTTGTTCATAAGGAGTTACAACAATTTTATTCAAAAACCAGATTTGATTGGTTTGGGTGATCTGCTTTAGTGAATCACTTTATTCTGATGGAATGAACCGCTTCAAAACTAGATTCGATTTGTTTTGGAGGTTTGTTTTTTTTTGCAGTTTTTTCCATTCATAAACCAGATATGATTGGTTTGGGTGGTCCGTCTTAGTGAATCAATTTATTCTGACGGAATGAACCGGTTCAAGATTCGAATGGTTTTGGAGGTTTTATTTTTTTTGCAGTTTTTTCCATTCATAAACCAGATGTGATTGGTTTGGGTGGTCTGCTTTAGTAAATTGCTTTATTCTGATGGAATGAACCGGTTCAAAACTAGATACGATTGATTTGAGAGGTTTATTTTTTGCAGTTTTTCTGTCAAAAACCAGATTTGATTGGTTTGGGTGGTCTGCTTTAGTGAATCACTTTACTCTGATGGAATGAACCAATTCAAAACTAGATTCGATTGGTTTGGGAGGTTCGTTTTTTGCTATTTTTTAATTCAAAAAACAGATTTGATTGGTTTGGGTGGTCTGCTTTAGTGAATCACTTTATTCTGATGAAATGAACCGGTTCAAAACTAGATTTGATTAGTTTGGGAGGTTCGTTTTTACAGTTTTTTTTTTTTTCATTCAAAACCAGATTTGTTTGGTTTGGGTGGTCTGCTTTAGTGAATCACTTTATTCTGATGGAATGAACCAATTCAAAACTAGATTCGATTGGTTTGGGTGGTCTGCTTTAGTGAATCACTTTACTCTGATGGAATGAACCAATTCAAAACTAGATTCGATTGGTTTGGGAGGTTCGTTTTTTGCTATTTTTTAATTCAAAAAACAGATTTGATTGGTTTGGGTGGTCTGCTTTAGTGAATCACTTTATTCTGATGGAATGAACCGATTCAAAACTAGATTTGATTGGTTTGGGTGGTCTGCTTTAGTGAATCACTTTACTCTGATGGAATGAACCAATTCAAAACTAGATTCGATTGGTTTGGGAGGTTCGTTTTTTGCTATTTTTTAATTCAAAAAACAGGTTTGATTGGTTTGGGTGGTCTGCTTTAGTGAATCACTTTATTCTGATGGAATGAACCGGTTCAAAACTAGATTCGATTGGTTTGGGAGGTTCATTTTTTGCATTTTTTTCCATTCATAAACCAGATTTAATTGGTCTGGGTGGTCTGCTTTAGTGAATCACTTTTGTCTGATGGAATGAACCGATTCAAATATAGATTCGATTGGTTTGGGTGGTTCGTTTTTGCAGTTATTTTCATTCAAAAACCAGATGTGATTGGTTTTGCTGGTCCGTTTAAGTGAATCAGTTTATTCTAATGGAATGAACCAGTTCAAACCTAAATTCGATTGGTTTGGGCGGTTTATTTGAGCTAATTGCTATGTTCCGATGGATAGAACACAAATTATTATTTTACATTGCTATTTTTTCTTTGTAAACGATGATGTAGCTAACAACCTATTCAAAAAAGTCATTTTTGACTCGTTTGACTTGGCAAGCAACACTACACATTGAACTGTTATTATGAAAATTTTAGTGAAGGTAAGAAAGTGGCTAAATGAACTTTTCACCTTCAGAAATGACCAGTGGCGAAGCAGGACACATCGAAAAGTCTTGCGTGGAAGGGGTTTTGCAGGTCATAGGCGGGTCATGCTCCCGGTCTGTGAAAGGGCCATAAAATCTTTTGAAACACACAACACCATATTGTTTTAGACCAGTTTTGTCAGAGTTCCAGCAGGCTTGTGTTTCAACTGCTTGAACCTTTCACTGGAAGATGATATATTCGGCTCAGTGTATGGAATTGGTTTGAACAGGCCTGGTATTGCTTGTGTCCCAAGAGAAATGAAGTAGGTCTGTTTCCTACAGCGCAAGTCAACTCTTTACAAGACCAAAGTCTGCAATTGCTTATTAAAAGTATTTATGACTAGTAGAAGTAACTTGGGAGCATATCTTCTCTGAGCCGGATGGAAATTTTACAGTCGTTATTGGTTTGCACATGATTTTCCTGGTAGTGAGCGTCATAGCATGTTTGTTCTTCATACATCCATCCATCCATTAACTTCTTGTCTTTCTCTTTTTCATTTGGTTTCTGTCCATTGCTGCTTCTCATCCTTCGCTTTCCTGCTTCTCCTGCCGATCTTCAGATGAACTCTATGCTCAGAAGCTGAAGTACAAAGCCATCTCTGAGGAGCTGGACCATGCTCTCAATGACATGACCTCTCTGTAGATCCATCTCCGTCTCGCTCTGCTGCACCTCCTTTCTAGACACTTTCTTCATGTTTGCTTCATTTTCTTCAATGTGTCTTCGCTAGTCTCAATAAAACACTCCTGTTGTTTCATTTCAGACTCTCAATCTTCTGTTTTCATTGATAATAATTCATTTTGAAGATTGAAAAGGGTCTCTATGATGATGGAAAACCTGGAAATATGAGGAATTTTAGGCTTAGATTAAATATTATACTTGCTCCTCATGTAGTGATGTCCGATTTGTAAGGGAATTGTTCTATTGACTGCAACGCTCAAATTTCGCCACAAATTTGTCTGAAAATTAAACCCATTAATCACAAATGACTGGAATGGTCATAAAAATTAATTGGTCATAGAGATTCATTGCTCAAAAAGTATCAGATCCTTTGAGAAATTTGAGATCTTTACGCAAAAACGATATCAGACTCAGTAACTAAATAACAATATGCTCGGCTCAGCCCAACTCCCAACTCAGACCTCATTTAATCTACATTTATTAAATATATTAACTATATGTGACCCTGGATCATAAAACCAGTCACAAGTAGCACTGATATATTTGTAGCAAAGCAATAAGTCAATAGTTTTTTTTATGCCAAAAATCATTAGGATATTAAGCAAAGATCATGTTCCATGAAGATATTTTGTATATTTCCTACCATAAATATATGAAAACTTAATTTTTGCTTGGTAATATGCATTGCTAAGAACTTTGTTTGGAAAACTTTGAAAGGAGATTTTCTCAATATTTAATTTTTTTGCACCCTCGGATTCCACATTTTAAAATAGTTCTATCTCAGCAAAATCCTAACAAACCATACATCAAGGTGATGTATAAATCTCAATTTCAAAAAATCGACCCCTATGATTGGTTTTGTAGTCCATGTTCACATACTAGAAATGTTAAATGTAATATATATTAAATATTCTTAAGTTTCCTACTCCTCTCTTACAATATTCTGCTGTCCATAAAGGTGAGGTTGTATTTCCCACTTATACCTGTATTCATTTAATATATATTGACAATGTAGTATTTTACTAATCTTCACCTTAGAAAAGTTCTTTAGACGTACACTTTGTTTTTTTAAATACTGTTACTGACACACTGACCATTCAACGCAAGCAAATGAAAATCTTTAACTATTGTGTGGTTGTGGATCAAATGCACTATACTGACTGCAGTCCTATTTTCACGTGTGTACAGTATACATATTTACAGCAGCACTATCTGACAAGCTATTTTCATTTTTGCTTTCAGAAAAATTATCTTCTGCAAAAGAAGAAAACCTCGGAATGCATCAAGTGCTGGATCAGACGCTTCAGGAGCTGAACAGCTTATAAGAGAGAGACGATGAGAGAGAATGACGTCCATCTTACAACATTCCACAAATACTCTCCTTCATTCCAAATCGCAAGCTATTGAGCCCTATTTTTTTCACCCTCACAGAATAGGCTAATAATTTAATTTTGGATCTGAGGTATTTCTTTCGCGCTTTTTTCCCCAAGTTGGCTCGACATCGCTACTTCCAAAAATAGCCAAACAACCTGAGGTGCTATGTTTCGAGTTTTCCCACTAAAGCAACGTTATTATATGTAGTTTACTAAATGGGAAGGTAAAATGAATATGTTAATGTGCTGAGCAAATATTCACTTTAAGTTTCGCCATTAATGTAACGTATTCCGGTCAAATGAAGACGTTAATGATGGTGTTTTCATTGCAGTGTTTCTCAAATGTACATCATGAGCTCCATCTACTGGCCACACGATGGTATTTTTGACATACCATGGTATATATCAAAAGTACCTAAGTTTGTGGAATTTTGTGGAACCACCTCAAAATAGGGACCAAACAAAGACCAAAGAAACATATATTTCCTCAAATTTCTGTGAATGCGTTGTTGCTTTTTTCCCTGTCAAATGAGTATTTCAAAATGCCTCAAACGTTTCTTTTAAACTTTCTGTGTAATAAATTTTTATAAAAAGTCTGTTTGTGTTTGGTTATTGTCCAGAATGTTACATGGACAACATGCAAAGCTTCATATTTCTAGACTTCCAAGTTATGCTTGACTTATGCCTATTTTTATTTTTTATATTTTTTATCTCACACAGTAAAAGTGGTAGGCCTACTTACAGTAAATAAGTATCGGTATATGACCACCTGAGGCAGACAAAACAAAGCTCAAAAATGATATCTGAACCGTTCTGACCTGTTGTTACGAATCCCACCAAAGCGAAGATTTTGCTCATACATATTAATTAGGTTACGTGACGTTCTTCAAACAGACCTACCTAATTGGCTGAGAGGCAAACTATCGACTACTTAATATTAATTACGTTACGTCAAGCAGTCCTTCCTGATTTGCTGAATGGCTTACTTATGAATATTAATTAGGACGTGCGACTGGACGCTTCAGGAAAGTAAACACGTAATTAATATTAATTATATCAAGTCATACGGCACATAACGCCCCGCGTTCAAACTGCACTCGTCTATACTCTATTAACTGATAAACGTATATGTTTTTACCAGAAACACAAAGTACAAAGTTGAAGTACAAAGCGTTAGATATTTATAGCTTATGATATGGTGTCGTTCAGCTTTTATTTAAACCACACCCAGCAGAACAGTTTTAACAGGTGAGGTCACTTCGGCTCCCGTCATTACACCGTGTCACTCGACAGGTGAGTTATGGGTTATGAAAACATTACATTTTCAGTGTATTATTGTTTATATCAGCGGCAGTGTTTTTAAAACACCTTTAATTCAAGCGGGTATTACTTAGAATAGAGTGTAATGTTTGAATATAAGCAAAAAAGCGCAATTAAACGAAGTTGAGCTTCTTTTTTGTTAAATGCACATTGAAAAAGTTTGCCAATTTTGGAGTGAGTAATCAAGATTATGTAAGTCATTAAACTGCTGAGCAAATTTGAGACATTTAAAATGTTTATAACTTGTTATATGTGATTTTATGTGATTTAATTTAACATTTATTTTTTTACGTATGTATATATGTAGTAATTTATTTCTTTAGTTATTTATATTTGTGCCCCTGTACCACAAAACCTGTCATACGTGTCAGTTTTTCGAAATTGAGATTTATACAGCGCATGAAAGATGAATATATAAGCTTTCCATTGATGTATGGTTTGTTAGGATGGGATTTGGCTAAAATACAACTATTTGAAAATCTAAGGGTTGCAAAAAAATCAGAACATTGAGAAAATCAAGCAACCTTAAAGTTGTTTAAATGAAGTTCTTAGCAATGCATATTAACTTTTGGTCACACTTTATATTACAGTAGGTGGCCTTAACTTTTATGTACTTACATTAGAAGTAAGTACAATGTACAGTACTTAATGTGGTAGCACTGTATGCCAGAGTCTCTGGAGCTAAACCTCCAGGTCTCTCTCATGCTGCAGTGTGTCTCTCTGATAGTCAGGTATGCATTTATGAGGTTAATTGCATTGCAAAACACTTTTGCTTCTATTAAGGTGGGAAATGGGTAAGGTTAGGGACAGGTTTGGTGGTTTGGGTAGGTTTAAGGGTGGGTTAGGGGGTAAGGGATGGGTCAAAATTGGTAATTACAGAAATTAATTACAAATGTAATTACAAATATGTTTTTTAAGAAAGGATAAGTACAGTGTAAAAACATGTATGTACACAATAAGTACATTGTACCAAATGATTAATTTAAATGTAAGTTAAGGCCACCTAATGTAAAGTGGGACCTAACTTTTTGCTTTATTTATGGTAGGAAATTTACAAAATATGTTAATGTAACATGATCTTTACTTAATGTCCCGATGACGTTTGGCATAATTTTGACACATACAATGTATTTTTGGCTATTGCTACAAATATACCTGTGCTACTTAAGACTGTTTGTGATCCAGGGTCACAAATGAAAATGATTTTAAGATGTTGAAAACGCGTTAATCATAGATGTTATTGTCTCAATGATAATTCCTGAAAGAAAATGAATGTGTGCATTTTCCCATCAAATTATTTGTGCGGTTAGGACACGCTGGATGTCATGGCTGGGCCTTTACCTCAAGACTGCAGTAATGCAGCATTCGAGTGGTTCACTGAATTCCAGCGGAGCTGCATTTTGAAGAATGGAATTGTTCCAGAATGGTTCCACGGAGTAATATCCAGGAAGTAATGTATCCAATACTGTATTATGTCATAAAGCTAAGCAGACAGACTCTGTAATATGTGCTTGAAGGCTCACATTATGTCTTATTGTGAACACAGTGACATCCCAGAGCAGAGAATCAGGTTACTGATATCTGTCAGATAACATTTTTTTTTTGTAGGGCCGCGGAGGACATGCTGATGTGCAAACCTCCTGGTTACTTCCTCATTCGTGTTGGCGAGAGCAGGGTGGGTTATACATTATCTTATCGGTAAGTCCGTGTCAATGTGCCCATTGTTGTCAGTCAATAAACTGCATTATAAGGAAGTTTGATTCAGAAGTACTGCACATGAATGAGTTTACAAATCAACAGGTCACTTAAATCTTTCTCTTAGAGCTGAAGATCGCTGTAGGCACTTCATGATTGACGTCTTGCCAGATAACCAGTATATTATAGTGGGAGCAACAACGCCGTTTTCTTCCCTTCATGATATGGTGGCCTTTCATCGCAGAAACGTCATTCTCCCCTACAATGACTTGCTCACTGTGCCCTGCGAACAGGTATAGAGTTACACTTTCAACAGCACGATAGGGGAAAGAGTCAATGTTTATTTTTACCATGAACGTTAATCGTTATCTCAGTATATATCTAACTTTTGGGATTTTTTTTTTTGTGGTCTCATTTGTGTACAGGGTGGCAAAAATAACTACGTCGAGTTGTTGTTTCCTCGGAGGAAAGATGTAAATCCCGGACAGGTTGAATGGATTCATTTTACAAATCCAACACAAACAGCTCATTCAAATATCTCTGAACACAACCCGACTTCGCCACTTCAAACCGAATTTCCAGCGCTACCTACAAGTCCTTCTGTGAGACTCTATCCCAGCTTGGAGACGGAATTGAGCTCTTTGAGTGTACAGAGCATGGTAATACAACATTAACAGATTAGATAGTTATATTTATAAAATGGCTACTTCTGAAATCAGGCTTGAAGTACTTGAATTTGACCGTTTGAAATTTAAGGCCTGGAAAACCCTTGAAAATAGCAGTATTCCTGAAGAGGTGCTTGAAAAGTGCTTGAATTATTGAAAGACAATGTATAATTTCTTAATAAGCGCATATGTTTTCATGCAATTTAAAAAACATATTTTTTTTGACTATTTCAGTTGATGTCATAAAACTATCAAGCTAAACCAGTAGCAGTACTGACTAAAAACATGGCTAAAAACGCAAAAAGAGGTACAGATGAACCAAATCAATTGAGTGAGTCATTTAAGCTGGAACCGCTCCAATTGATTCAAACTCGGGACTTTGTGATTCACTATCAAAAACCGGACCAAATTAAAAGAGGCATTCATTTTCAAATTGCGACATCGCTTTGTAAATAATTTTTAAAACCACTTAAAAACCATTGTGTTGCAACATGCTTCACTGTTTTGAAGCTCTCCTTTTGGATCTCGTATCGTGAATCATTTGATTCAGCTTGGCCCTTTAAATCGCGTATCACGATTCATTTGATTTAGATCAGGACCTCAAAGCAGGTTCGCAAATCATTTGACTTAGATCGGAACTTTGCAAGTCCCAAATCAATTGATTTAAATTGAAATCTCAATTTGCGTATTGCAAATCTTTTGATTTAAATCGGAACTAAGCGTATCATCAGTCATTTGATTCAGATTGGGAGTTCGGAGCGTGTATCATGAATAAATTTAGATCGGAACTTCAGAGAAAGTTCTTGAATTATTCCGCAAATTAAGTGATTCACGATCCGCTCCGAATCCTGGTCTGAAATGATGGTTCGCGAATCATTATTCAGATCGGGACTTCAGAGCGTGGGTCCTGGAATCCTGAAATCCTGGAATCCGGAATAATTTGATTTAGATCGGAACTTCAGAGCGAGTTCTTGAATCATTCCGCAAATTAAATGATTCACAATCTGTGCCCCAAATCCTGGTTTAAAGTGATGGTTCGTGAATCATTATTCAGATCGGAACTTCAGAGTGTGGTTCTGGAATAATTTGATTTAGATCGGAACTTCAGAGCAGGTTCTTGAATCGTTCGGTGTATTAAATGTTTCACGATCTGCGCTTCGAATCCTGATCTCAAAAATGGTTTGTGAATCAATATTTATATTCAGAGCGTGGTTCTGGAATTATTCGATTTAGATCGGAACTTCAGAGCAGGTTCACAAATCTTTTTTTTTAACAGTAGAAAACATCAAACCAGAAGTAAGATCTCTGATTGAAGTTCTTAAAAATAAAAAAGTAGTGCTTGAAAAGTTCTGGAATTTTCTTTTACAGTATCGAACCCTGTGAAATATTTATGTAGTGTTAAGAATAGTTCACGCAAAAATGAAGATTTGCTTAGAATATACTTGGCCTTAGGCCATCCAAGATGTAGATGAGTTTGTTATTTCTCTTATTTGGAGAAATTTTGCATTTGATCACTTGCTCACCAATGGATCCTCTGTAGTGAATGGGTGCCATCACAATTAGACTCCAAACAGCTGATAAAAACATCACTATAATAAAAAGTAATCCACAACACTCCAGTCTATTGCTTAACATCCTGTGATGTGAAAAGCTGTGTGTTTCTAAGAAACTCATTCTGACAGGACCCATTCACTGCAGAGGATCCATTGGTGAGCAAGTGATGTAACACTACATTTCTCAAAATCTTTCCAAATATTTGGGTGAACGATTGTTTAAATGTTTAGTTCAGTCCTGAATTCAAATTTCTTGATAATTTACTCTCCTCCATGTCATCCAAGATGTTTATGACTTTCTTCTTTCATTCAAAAAAAAGGTTTTTGAGGAAAAAATTGCAGGATTTTTTCTCCATATAGTGAACTTCAACAAGTTGACGATCCAAATTGCAGTTTCAATGCAGGGCTCTACATGATTCTAGCCGAGAGATAAGGGTCTTATCTAGCGAAACGTTTAAAAAAAAAGAAAAAAAAATAATTAAATAATTTTTAACCTCAAATGCTTGTCCTGCACTTGCTCTTAACGCATTACGTAGTAGTAGGAATGTTGGAAAGATCACGTGTGACGTAGGCGGAAGTACCGATGCAGTGTTTACGAAGCGAACATGCAAAGAAAGTCAAACATGTTGGACGATTTTGAAGATGGAGAAGAAAATGAGATGAGTTTCTTCGTCTTATCCTACCTATTTGATCAGAAGTACACATAGACGAAGAACTAACCACACGTGACCTTTTAAACGTGATTACGTAATGCTTAAAGTCCAGCTAGTGCAAGATGAGCATTTGTGGTTAAAAGTATACACTTTTATTTTTTATTTTTTTTAAATGACTGCTTGTTTTACTACATAAGACCCCTATTCCTGGGCTGGGATCGTGTAGAGCTCTTTAAAAACTGCTTTGAAACTACAAATGGGATCTTCAACCCATTGGCCACCATTGAAGTCCACTATATTTTGTATATTTTGTCGCATCGCATCGCGCTGCTCACATACGGTGTAGACACGGTGCTAGATGTGAATTAAGGAACAGGTTGGTTAAAGTCTAATATTATTTGTTTTATTTCAGGATCAGCCAACAAAGCCCATTCCAAAGCCTAGATCAATATTTACGCCCAAAACACCAACTGACGACATGCCACCACAGTTGCCACCCAGAGCATGCTTGCCAAATCGCTCGCAAACCACCGCAGAGGCCGACAGATCACAAGGGTTAACATCGGTAAGCTCTGACAGACATCAAATCCCACCCGACACACCTGTCGAAGGCCGTACCCACCAGAAAAACACACAGCCATTGAAACCGGTGGCCTTGGGCCTGGCGCAAATTAAGAAAAAGCTTAAAAAGAACAAATCCAAGGATCACATGTATGAGGAGATCTCTCGAGATGCAGGATGTCAGGAAAATGCAAGTATTTCAGCTTTGCAGAGCAGTAACATGAACCCTAAACAAATGGAAGGAAACGACTATCAGGAGTTACCTGAAACATCCACAAATGGCGGAGGTCGTCGGACATCTGATGGGATTCCCAACTTTGCAGATAGAGAGTTACCATTTGAGTACCTAAACCCACCTCCTTTTGCACCTGGCTACTAGATAAAAGCATAAAGCTGGGCGGTTTTACTTAGAGCATTTGTTTTATTCTCATTGAATAGCATGGCAGCATCAGTCTTATTGTTGTGATGTTCCTTTTTGCTATGCTGCATTTCAATTTCTGACACAGAACATTTTGCACAGAGGTTTGTCATCTGGAAAAACCTGTTGGACAACGTAATTTTTTTTTATATATAACAATGACAGAATGTGTTGTGCCCATAGGCATGAATTTGAATATACTTCCAGATTCTACTTCCTAAAATATGGCACTTTACATATCAGGAAAGATAAAGGAAACATTGTAAATATTAGCTATTTCTGCAGTTGGTCAATAAATGTATGATTCTGCGTGATTCTTTTCATCATTTTGCAGGTTTAAGCAAGTTTGTCATGGTTTAGCTGGTCTTCCAGGCTGAAAAGCCCTCTGAAACAATCAAATCTAAAACATATGTTGTTTTGCTTTTACATCTTGGCCTTTGATTAAATTAAATTAAAAGCACACAGTTAATAGGGAAAATGTCTATTTTCCACCTTTTTCTTTCCATAAGTGTTGGTCTGGCTTCCGTTCTCATCCACATCCAGAATTTTTTAGCTCTACTATTAGCTCGTTTTGCTGCTTAATATTGCAAATTGGCGTATTCTACCTTATTATTTTAATGTATTGCCTTAATTATGAACACACTGGTTTGTAGTGCAAACAGTTCTACCGTTTACTGTAGGCCTATAGTTATTGTACACGTTATTTCCCTAATGAACCTGGACGTTGTTTAATAATATTGTCTTAACATTATGACAAATATTCACAAAGTATAGTAATTCATTAATTAGCTGGTTTGTGATGGTTTTTAGTTGAATTTCCAGGCTGGACTATAGTTGATTTAGCTGGTAACAAGCACCCAAAATCCCTCTAAAACCATCTAAATGTACTTAAAATTAGCAAACCACGTTTTTCTTCTTCTTTGGAGTATCATGGTCTTTGTTTAAACTCTTTATCCGATAGTCTCAGAAGATCTTTGATTCTTAATTAAATTTTCATGTCGTGGTTAGGCCACTCAAGTGTATTCAGGCTCGTTTCATGTGTCGCGCGCTCAAGAGCACGCGCTTGCAGAAGCCAGTTGTGTTCGCTCTTCTGTGCTTACACATCTGACACGAAAACTGATTATGTTGTAAGTTATTTGAATTACTTTATTATCGCGGAGATAGCATAAGGGCGTGTGTGTGTGAGTGAGTGTATGAGAGAGAGAGAAGGCGCTGTCCCGTGCACGCGCACGCACGCTCTCGACTGCCCCTGGGTCGTCTCGGTTGCTTAGCTGCGCGGTGTTTAACTACTAGAGCAGGTCACTTAAAACACAAAAACAAACCAACGAGAGACACGTGTTTATTTGAACAGGGTCGCCGGCCTTTGTCATGTATATTATGCTATGAAAAGACCATCTGGAGTACCAGCTATCTTACAGAGGAACCGGCTTAATTGCAGTAAATTTAATGAGGAGTTTATTTTCGCCTGACGTTTAGCATTTGATTCTGACAGATGCCTGGGGGGCGAAAATTTACGCGAGACTCGCGTCGTCATGGTAACCAGCCGAAGTTAAACAATAAAGTGTATTTCCTGGTGCACTTGGAAGAAGCGCTGGGTGTAAATTAAATGAGTTTATGATACGAACTGATAAGGAAGGATAAAACAGTAGCCTAATGTGGGGAAGCGAGAGTTTTTGTAAAAGAAATGGACAGGGGATTCAGGAATGGCCGGATGGATGTAAATATGAGGGGGAATTTGTGAATAACCTGAAGCACGGCACTGGTATCTTTACATGGCCAAATGGAGAGGTATTTTTCGCTTTATATGTAACATTAACACAATAATAATGGTCTGTTGGTTCTAAGGTAAAGTTTTAATTTATGAACTCAGATATTGTTAAAAACAAACAATTATAACAATTAACAATTATACAACGTAATATTAAGTAGCACTTTCTTCCAGATCTTGACTGATCTAACAATTTAAATAACAGTGTCATAGTTTTCACAGTCTGCCGAATTTCTGTTCTGTTATTCGTAATAAAATTAGTACACATAATATTTAGCTGTGTCATGTGTGGCATTTTATAGGGGTCTAAGTGCATAACGCTGAAACCCCATTGTTACTGTTAAAGGGATAGTTCTTCCAAAAATTCTGTAATTACTCAGCCTCAAGACCTTTGTTCATCTAAAAACACAAATTAAGATATTTTTGATGAAACTCCAGAGCTTTCTGACCCTGCATAGACAGCAACACAACTGACATGGTCAAGACCCAGAAAGGTATAAGGACATAGTTAAAATAATCCATGTGTTCACCCGTAATGTTATAAAGCTACAAGAATACTTTTTATGCACAAAGAAAACAAAAATTATGACTTTATTCAACAATTTATTCTGTTCTGTGTAAGTCTTCAATGCATGTTCAAAGCATACAGTTTGTTCACGAAAGTACGCTTATGTTCACAAGAGTATCACAATGTTCACGAGAAAACCATGACACGTGTTCACAAGTGTATCATGACGCATGCTTTCATGAGAGTACCACATTTTGAAATCCATTCAGCTGTTCTCCTGTTCTGGCGATATCACTTTTAGCATAGCTTAGCATAGATCATTGAATCCTATTAGACCAATAGCATCGCGTTCAAAAATGACCAACGAGTTTCCATATTTGTCCTATTTAAAACTTGACTCTTCTGCAGTTATATCGTGTACAAAGACCGGCGGAGAATGTAAGGATGTGATTTTCTAGGCCGATAAGATTAGGAACTACACTCCCATTCCGGCGAAGTAGTCAAGTAAGTTTGCTGCCGTAATATGGCCGAAGCAGGGGCAGTAATATCACGTAGGGTGTTTTTTTTACACAACTATGGAAAATTTTCAACTAATTTTTAAGCAAATTATAGACTTTCCATTAAGACCCCAAAGAATCATGTGAACGTCTAGTGTGCAGCCAGCTTTAGAACTCAGTCTGAGGTCACATGAGAAAATTCGCCAGTATATAATATGACAAAAACATAAAACGGCTATAACTAGGCATCAATTAGTCCGATTGACTTGAAAATTCACATGCCGTGTCTATCTCCAAATGCCACAGCTGTCTATGAGCATGTATCTCCCGATGAAGTTCGAGCATCTATTAGACAGGGTTAATGGAGGCCGATCGAAAGAAAACTTTGTGTGCCTGCAGTTCTGGGCTGCGTTCTCCGATAACGTTGTCTCTTAGCGCGCTACGAAGACTCACAAGGTACACCTTAACTACAGGTATACCTTTCTTACGTGTGTTCTCCGAACTACACCTTAGGATGTTGCTTAAGGTAAACCTTCTTAAGTGCGACCTTAGCAGGTGCTGTCCATGGTGGAGGTGCTGAATAGGTTGATATCGAAGCCTCGATGATCGATTGTGCGCTCTTTCTTTCTCAGCGGTATAGGTAAAGTATTGAGAAAACAATGTTCTTTATAAAGAAGCGTTTTAGAAATAGTATAAACTGCATTTATCGGGGCTCATTAAAATATGTGTATGTATTTATAATTTAGCAAGTGAGCAATCCCACACCCTCACGGCCATATGTGTTAATGTTCTCCACAACGTATGCTGATTACCCACTAGGCACTAGCCGTATCAAATTATACACTGTATATAAATAACACGACTTTGCAATAGCGTGTAATGTATACGCCAAAGTCCAATTTTGCGTGCATATGATACGCCAATCCTTCCCATTAACTTCAATGGAGAGAGGATGCTTACAAATACCACGCATCATCTTTTATATAGATGATATATATTTATATATCATATAACTTGAACTTTGGCTTATATATATATATATATATGGTATTTGTACGCATCCTTTCTCCATTGAAGTTAATGGGAAGGATTGGCGCATCATATGCACGCAAAATTGGACTTTGTCGTATGCATTACACGCTATTGCGCTCCGTGGACGGCGCCGTCTTTGTTTTAAAACAAGTTCTTGCTGTCTCACTGCCATAGCTATAAAGTTTGTGTAAACTCATCTTTCTTTATATAGACTCCTAAGCCTTTTCTGTCAAATGGTTTGCGAGCTGATGTGCCTTGAGATAGTAATTAAAAAAGCTAACAACCATTAGTGTATGGAAACTTTATTAATGAAAACACTTCCACTAGGTTTAGGCCATTAAGTATTTTATGTGTAAAATTTTAAAGTAAAGTAAAAATGTAATTTTAATACTAAATCAGATTTTATATTAAATGTTTATATAAAATGTTCTATGTGTAATTAAACTGCGACGTAAAAAAGCTTTTTGCGTAGTGGTGGCCACTAGCGGTATGAACCGTCAGCAGCGATAAGGTATAGCTAAGAGCGCTCCAGACCAACCTTACGAACGTATGACTTACAGAAGTGCCGTATACTTAACTAAGAAGGTTTCGGAAAACACATATTAACGATAAGGTACTTCTTAAGGTACAACTTAAGAACGACGTAGCGTTAAGGTGGTTTTGGAGAACGCAGCCCTGGGCCTTTTTCAAGAATGTCATTGATGTGACATTTTTTTCACTCATAATAGAGAACCACTGCTGTCAATCAAATGATTTGTTAATTATTCAAGATTATTTAAAAACCTACTTTTGCGAAATGAAACTCTTGATTTCATTTTTGCCAAAATATTTGTCAAATTCTTTTTTAATATTAAAATTATATTTAATTATTTGAAAGTTAAGCATTTTTTTTAAGTATTTCATTGTTTCGTTTAATTTATTATTTTATTTTTAAATGATTAATTTAGCTATTTTATGCAATTATTTTATTGCTCACTGTAATCATTATTGAGCACTTTCCACTTTAACACTAAATTATTGTCATGTTTTATTCAGTTCTATACAGGTTCATTTTTTAGGGATTATCGGCATGGGAAAGGCATGTATTCCTGGCCTGATGGATCCAAATACACAGGAAAGTTTTATTTGAACCGAAAAGAAGGATACGGAGTACAACTTTTCCCAGATGGATCAACTTTTGAGGTGAATAATTCATAGCTCACTAACAATAAGATTGTTTTCATCATATAATACATAATGAAACAAAATCTGTTCTACTCATCTTCAGGGTCTATATCATGCTGATGAACGCTTTGGCCCTGGAGTCATGACATACCCTGATGGGAGTCAGGATGTGGGCCTATGGCACAGAGAGAGGCTACTCCGACTTTGCACCACACTGGAGGGTGGCTTCAGTTTGGAGGACTTCCCAGAACACATGTCCAGACTGCCTAGGAATCACCTGAAACAACCTCAACTACTTCTTGATGTGGAGTTGAGTACAGACACCGATCAGGGTCTATCAGAGGACGAGGACCGTTTCATCCTGCCTCCAGACATTGAGAGCTACTCCACAGATTCAGACCATCTGCCCGTCCCCAGATGTCTACGGCGGGAACTGGACCTTCACTTTTTTGGTACGAGTGACATCAGTACAGAGCAGCCGTCACATTCAACAGCCTTGCCGCTACAACAGCGCATGAATGCTCACATTCAGAGACACAGGTAAGAAGATTGCTGTTTTGTAACCTGGGCTGGTTACCCAGAGTTTTATTTAATTTTATTTTAAATGCATTAATGTCAACAATTTTAATAAAGAAATATCATTTTATTTTATTTTATTATTTTTTTTTAGATGCATTAATGTCAACAATTTTAATAAAGAAATATCATTTTATTTTATTTTATTAGATTTTTTTAGATGCATTAATGTCAACAATTTTAATCTATATTTGCCTGAAGATAGCAGTTTTGTTTGATTTTATTTTGTTTTGTTTTGTTTTATTATTTTAGTTTATTTTGAATGCATTAATCAACCATTTTAATCAATATTTGCAGAACGAGCATTTTAATTAATTTAATTTAATTTAATTTAATTAAGTTTATTTTAAATGCATTAATCCACAATTTTTATCAATGTTTGCCAAAAGGTAGTATTTGTGTTTTATTTTATTTTATAAATAAGAATTTATTAAAAGGATGATGTTAGATTACAAATATTTCTATTATATTGTTGTAATAATTGCGTTAATAGTTATATAAAAGATAGGATTTTTATTTTTTATTTTATTAATACTGGCAATTAATTATAATTATAATTATTAATTATAATTTATTTTTCTTAAATGATGAAGTTAGATTACAATTATTATAAACGATTGATTAATAAATGCATCAATATTGATACAAATTAAAGGATTTTTATTTCATTTTTATTTACACAGGCAATTCATTACGATGAAACCATATAATTATTAATTTGATGTAAGAATTTATTAAAATGATGACGTTATATTACAGATATTTAAAAGATGTATAATATTGTTTTGAAACATGCTTTAATATTGATACAGACGATTTTCTTTTATTTTAAATGCATTAATGTCAACAATTTTAATCAATATTTGCTGGAAGATAGCATTTTTATTTTATTTTATTACAGCTGGCATTTAATTATAATGAAACCATATAATTCTTAATTTGATGTAAGAATTTTTTAAAATGATGACGTTAGATTACAAATAATTAAAAAAGATTATTATATTATATTGTTTCAATGCACTGATATTGATATAAAAGATAGGATTTTTATTTTATTTTAAATGCATTAATGTCAACAGTTTGAATCAATATTTGTCAGGAGATCGCTTTATTTTATTTCATTTCATTTATTTTATTTTATTTTATTTTATTAATGCTGTCAATTAACTAATGAAATTATATAATTATTAATTTGATGTTAGATAATTTAATCTACAAAGTAACATTTGTATTATTATATTGCATATTTTATTTTATTTATTTTATTAAAACTGGCAATAAATTGTAATAAAACCATATCATTATTAATTTAATGTAAGAATTTATTAAAATGATGACGTTAGATTACAAATAATTTAAAAGATCTATTATATTGTTTTAATAAATGCATTAATGCATTATGTTAACAATTTTAATCAATATTTGTTAGTAGATAGCATTATTCATTTTATGTCATTTTATTTTGTTAATGCTGTCAATTAATTATAATGAAACCATATAATTATTAATTTGATGTAAGAATTTAATATACAAGGCAGATTTATTTTTGGTTATATTATATTATAAATATTTTAAAAGATGTATTATATTGTTTTAAAAATGCTTTAATATTGACACAAACGATTTTATTGTATTTTATTTCATTTTAAATACATTAATGTCAAATATTTTAATTATATTTGCTGGAAGATTTTTTATTTTATTTTATTACAACTAGCAATTATTATAATGAAACAATATAATTATTAATTTGATGTAAGAATTGATTAAAATGATGACGTTAGATTACAAATATGTCAAAAGATCTGTTATATTGTTTTAATAAATGCATTGATATTGATATAGAATATAGGATTTTTTTTTTTACAATTTTTAAATGCATTAATGACAACAATTTTAATCAATATTTGTCAAAAGATAGCATTATTTTGTTTTATTTAAATTTATTAATACTGGTAATTCTATTGTTAATGAATTATTAATTATAATATATATATTATATAATATATACAATATATAATAATTATAATATAATTATATTATATTGTTTTAATAAATGCATTTATATTGATACAAACGATATGATTTTTATTTTTTATTTATTTTAATTTATTTTAAATGCAAAAATGTCAAGAATTTTAATCACGATTTGTCAGAAGATATTTTTATTTTATTTGATCAATACTGGCAATTAATAATAATGAAAAATGAAACCATATAATTATTAACTTGATGCAAGAATTTAATCTACAATGTACTTTTTTTTAAAGGATGAAGTTAGACTAATTAAAGACTAAAATTAGACTAAACTATTTTCAAATATTTTAATTAATATTTGCTGGAAGATTACTTTTTTTATTACAACCAGCAATATTAATTTGATGTAAGAATTGATTAAAAAGATTACTTTTGATTTTTAAAATTTTTTAAATTATTATAGTATAGTTATAGTACTATTATAGTATATATAGTACTATATTATAGTGTATTATAGTACTATTATAGTATAGTATATTAACTATTTTTAGATTAATTATAAAATGATATTTGGCAGTATGGCAGAGTGCATATATACTGGTATACATACCTTTCTGTATGTAGCTAATGTTAATTAATACATTTATCAGTGTTGACACTTTAATTAATTAATTAACTTACTACATTTTTTCCTTCACAGATTTGAAACAGACACATTAGACTGGGATGTCACTGCAGTGCTGAATTTGAACAGGACTCAGTTCGGACCCAAAGGTCCCTTGGAGCTGAACTCAGAGAATCTGATAAAGGAGGCTTCACATGGTGAATGCAGGAATGTTTACCGAATCCTCAGAGATGCAAAAGTCCATCCTGACGTGAGCGACGCACGCGGACATACGCCTCTCATAGCAGCCACGGTAAGCTTCACTTTTAGACGGTCTAACACAGTAGAAATACTCATGGTAAATAGCTTCTAGTCAAGTAAATAGTGACTAAGATTGGCCAGAAGGTGGCAGCATTGGTTTTCATTTTCACAGTTTTGAAGAAACATTGGATGAATGGATAAAATACAGCTTTCAGGGGTGTTGTGTGTCTGCGTAGGTTAATTGTCATGACAGTGTCATCCACAAGCTGTTGGACACCGGGGCCGATGTCAATAAATTAAATGATGAAGGCATGTCTGCTCTGGCTGTCTGTCATGTCCTCTACTACCCACTTCAGTCTTTACATGAGACTCTGGCTGAGAGAGTGACGCAGAATATCAGCCCAGAGCCGCAGGTAATAATATACAGAGAGGAAGTTTGGGATACATTATGGGTATTTCTCTATTTCATTTGTTGTTCCTCCCTTTTTTCTGTCCGTTGCGCTAAAGAACAAGCCTTGGGAAGACGTCTCCCATGAATCCTCTCCAGATCCAATGACAGGAACACCCAAAGATGAAAGCTGCCAAGAGTCATTTGAGACACCAAGAGAAAGCGACCAAGTTGACCGAAGTCTTGAACCAGAGAACCTCAATAACTTGGAGAAACTTGAAGCTCAAGAGCAAATAAATGCCGACGATGAAGACCTCAGCAACTCTGAGGAACCTCAACTTCATTATCAAATGAATGAAAATACAGATCCCAACAAGGAGATGGTTCTTCAGCTTGAACATGAAGAAGACAAACCGACAGAAGAGCCATATATTATCATCATGTCAAGATCTATTCAAGTGTTTGATGATAAAATCCCAGTGGGTTCTGTATTGTGGCAAGAGAAGGGAGCAAGGACAGTGGTTGACTCTGTGGAGGAGGTGACAGATCTGGAGATTGAAGAAAACCTGGAGAGGAGCATCCGATCAGATGATCCTACTTTTGATTCTGCACGTTCTATGGCTAGTTTTCACATTGATGTCACAGAGGAGATCCTGCAGAAGAGTGCTGAGATCCTGTGCCAGACAGGAGCAGTGACTCTGGCAGACAACCAGGAGACGATCCGGAAAATTGCACTTCTGAAGACAGAGTTAGTTGACAAATTTGTACAAATGTTTTATTTCAATTTGTCACAAAAATATATTGGTAAAATAAAATAAAATAAAATAGTGTGAATAAATGTATAATAATAATTAAATAAAAATATTTAGTGTTTTTAATAAATATTTTAATATTGACGAAATGCACTAAAAAAGGAATACTGTATATATTCAATATAATATAATATTCATATTAACTATAAACTATTTTTAAATTAATTATATTTTATTATATTTGTCAGTATGGCAGTGCTCATATTTAATGGTATATATGCCTTTCTGTCATATAAAAAGTAAGCAATATTTGCCAGAAGATGGCATTTATTATTTTATTTTATTTTATTTTATTATTTTAAATGCATTAATTTCAACAGTTTTAATCAATATTTGCAAGAAGATTTTATTTTTTTTTGGAATTTAATTTTATTTTGTATTTTATTTAATTTTATTTATGAATACTGGCAAATAATTATAAACCATGTAAACCATAATTATTAATTTGACGTAAATAATAAGGAGTAATAACTTAATCTGCAAAGTATTTGATTTCTCGAGTTGATTTTAGTTTATATTTTGAAGTATATTTTTTAAAAGAGTATTTTATTTTTAAGTACATAAATAATAAGAATTTAATCTACAAAGTAGGTTAGATTATGTTTTAAAATTATATTATTATAATTTATATTGCATTTAATTATATTAAATATTTTTAGATGAATTATATTTAATTATATTTGGCAATATGGCTTTTCTATGTATTTATCTGAATCTCACAAAAATATATTGTGGCCTTAAATTAATGAAGACAAGGAATTATTGTTATGAGCATTGAGAATAGCTGGATGGCTGAAACGTCTGCTCTTGCTCTATTAAAATAATTGATTGTTTTTGTTAAAGACTTTGTCTAGTTTTTCAGAGTGCGAACCATCTACAGTCTCTTCTGGCCTTAAATTAATAAAAAAAAAAAAATATATATATATATATATATATATATATATATATATTTTAGAAGGTCTATTATATTTTAATAAATGCATTAATATTGACATAATGCACTGAAAAAAGGAATATGTATTTAATTATATGAAATATTTTTAAATTAATTAATTATATTTGATTATATTTGGCAGTATAGCAGTATGCTTTTGTCTGAAGACAGAATTAGTGTTTCTAAAAACATTTTTATTTATTTGAATCTAACAAAAATATATTGGGGTCTAAAAAAAAAAAACATTCCCCCCAAAGTTCTTATTAGTGTAATGTGAAATGTTTCATTTATTATATTAATGAAATAATTTAAATTTGTGTGAACGTCACAAAAATATATTGGTAAAATAAAGTAAAATAAAATAAAATATTCCACAAAATTCTTATTAGTGTAATGTGAATAAATATTTTTATAATAATAATTAAATAAAAAATATTTAGTGTTTTAAATAAATGCTTTAATATTGACGAAATGCACTGAAAAAAAGGAATACTGTATATATTCAATCATATTAACTATGGACTATTTTTAGATTAATTATATATTATTATATTTGTCAGTATGGCAGAGCGCTGTATACTGGTATATATGCCTTTTTTGTCATATAAATAGTAAGCAATATTTGCCAGAAGATGGCATTTATTTTATTTTATTTTATTTTATTTTATTTTATTTTATTTTATTTTATTTTATTTTATTTTATTTTATTTTATTAATGCATTAATGTCAACAGTTTTGATAAATATTTGCAAGAAGATAGAATCTTAAAAAATATTTAAAAATGTAAAAAAATAACTAGATAAATAAAATAAAATAAAAAATCCCACAAGGTTCTTATTAGTGTAATGTAAATAAATAGTTTTATTATAATAATGAAATAATTTAAATAAAAATATTTGGTTTTTAATTTCTCATTTAGCTATTCAATTAAATAAAAATATAGTAAAATGTGTCATAGTATTAATTAAAAACGACGATAAAATGATACATATTAAACCCATAATATGATATATAATATTATTCGAGTGCTTACACACAGACATATATATTATGCATTTCAATTGTGAGAATGAGATAAAAAAAAAAAATGGTCGGAATTTAATGGGCATGTTATTGTTTGGTCATGCTATTGTTTGCAAAATTGTTGCTTTGTAATTGTTGATTGTCTGGTCTGAAAGACATAGGAATCGATGGACTACAATTAAGCTTCTGTTGGAGAGAGGAGCAGACCCGAACGCCTCTACCGTCCCAATGCCCGTCATCTTCCTGGCTATCAAAGCGGCCCATGTCAAGGGCGTCCGGCGTCTATTGGAGTGCGGGGCTCGTACAGACATACCTCTAATTCCAGAGGTTCCTCCAGTTTAATTGAATTGAATTGAATTTGTAATTAAATATTGATTTTACATTTAAAATATTACTTTAAAACAACAATATAATGCAAATATTTTAGTGCTCTCTAACCAATTATTAATCGCTAAATTTTACTAGAATATCAACAGCAAGGCGTCTATTTGCTCATTTTTATTTGTTCTTCTTGTGTTGGTAACAGCAAAAGGGTCTGTATCCCCTTCACATAGCAGCGGGTTTATCTGGAGCAGAGGGTCCTGAAATCACAGAGCTCCTCCTGCATGCCCTGGCGGACCCTGATGTCAAAGCTCAGGATGCTCATGAAGTCTACGAGCTTGATAAGGTCTGAGTAAACCACAAGTTTTGTATACATGTTTATTTTTTATTATCTCTAATCAAAGAAACATAAACCCTCAGGACAAATTTGAGGCCCAGGCCTTTAAGAATCAGCGTCTCACGGCCTCCGGACCCCTGGCTAAATTCAGCGAAGCCCCTATTGAACTTCCTCAGGAAGGCGGGAGGACACCGCTACATGTGGCCTGCCAAAGAGACAGCGATTATGCAGTAAGAATACAATATATAGACCGAAACAACTTGATAATCCTAGAAAAGAAAGTAAATATTTTATATATTACTTTTTAATTATTTTTTTTGTTTAAATAGGTTTTCATTTGCATATATCATTTTATTATTACCATAGAATTATTATTTGGAATGTAAATAAATAATAACTTAGTACTATATTTAATTTTTATTTTATTTATTAATATTAGTAATTTTTTTTAAATACACTGCTTTATAAAAAAAACTATAAGATTGTTAGATAAATAAAAAGAAGTCTTGAAGAAATGCGTAAAATGGAATTTTTAATGGATGATTCAAATAAATACTGACGGCAGTTATTCTCGTAATATTTCAATTCTATTCTCGTAATTACAACTTTTTTTCGAAACATTTCAACTTTATTCTCGTAATATTTCGATACTATTCTCGTAATTACGACTTTTTTCTCGAAACTTTTTAACTTTTTTCTCGTAATATATTTTGATATTATTCTCGTAGTATTTCTGCTTTATTCTCGTAACATTTTGACTTTATTCTCGTAATATTTTGACTTTATTCTTGAAATATTTCAACTTTATTCTCGTACTATTTTGACTTTATTCTTGAAATAATTTAACTTTATTCTTGTAATTTTAGATACTATTCTCGTAATTACGACTTTTTTCTCGAAAAATTTCAACTTTTTATTCTCGTAATATATTTTGATATTATTCTCGTAGTATTTCTACTTCATTCTCGTAACATTTTGACTTTATTCTCGTAATATTTCAACTTTATTCTTGAAATATTTCAACTTTATTCTTGTAATATTTTGACTTTATTCTTGAAATAATTTAACTTTATTCTCGTAATATTTCGACTTTATTCTCGTAATTTTGACTTTATTCTTGTAATATTTTGAAATTATTTTCGTAATATTTTGAAATTATTTTCGTAATATTTCGACTTTATTCTCGTAATATTTTGAAATTATTTTCTAAATATTTTGACTTTATTCTTGCAATATTTTGATATTATTCTCGTAACATTTTGACTTTATTCTCGTAATATTTAAACTTTATTCTTGAAATATTTCAACTTTATTCTTGTAATATTTTGACTTTATTCTTGAAATAATTTAACTTTATTCTCGTAATATTTCGACTTAATTCTCGTAATTTTGACTTTATTCTTGTAATATTTCAAAATTATTTTCGTAATATTTTGAAATTATTTTCTAAATATTTTGACTTTATTCTTGCAATATTTTGATATTATTCTCGTAATATTTCGACTTTATTTTCGAAATATTTCAATATTATTCTCCAAATATTTTGACTTTATTCTCGTAATTTTGACTTTACTCTCATAATATTTACTTTATTCTTGAAATATTTCAACTTTATTCTCGTAATATTTTGACTTTATTCTTGAAATAATTTAACTTTATTCTTGTAATATTTCGATATTATTCTCGTAATTACGACTTTTTTCTCGAAACATTTCAACTTTTTTCTCGTAATATATTTTGATATTATTCTCGTAGTATTTCTGCTTTATTCTCATAACATTTTGACTTTATTCTCGTAATATTTAAACTTTATTCTTGAAATATTTCAACTTTATTCTCGTAATATTTTGACTTTATTCTTGAAATAATTTAACTTTATTCTTGTAATATTTCGATATTATTCTCGTAATTACGACTTTTTTCTCGAAACATTTCAACTTTTTTCTCGTAATATATTTTGATATTCTCGTAGTATTTCTGCTTTATTCTCATAACATTTTGACTTTATTCTCGTAATATTTAAACTTTATTCTTGAAATATTTCAACTTTATTCTCGTAATATTTTGACTTTATTCTCGTAATTTTGACTTTATTCTTGTAATATTTCGAAATTATTTTCGTAATATTTCGACTTTATTCTCGTAATATTTTGACTTTATTTTCTAAATATTTTGACTTTATTCTCGTAATATTTTGACTTTATTTTCTTAACATTTTGACTTTATTCTCAGAATTTTGACTTTATTTTTGTAATTTCAACTTTATTCGCGTAATTTCAATTTTAGTCTAGAAACATTTAAACTTTATTCTCATAATTTTGACTTTATTCTCAAATATTTCAATTTTTTTCTTGTAATATTTCGATTTTATATTTTATTCTCGTAATATTTTGACTTTATTCTCATAATTTCGACTTTATTCTCGTAATTTTGACTTTATTGTCGTAATTTCGACTTTAATCTTGAAACATTTAGATTTTCTTCCTGTAATTTTGACTTTATTCTCCAAATATTTTTACTTTATTCTCGTAATTTTGACTATATTCTTGCAACATTTCGATATTATTCTCCAAATATTTTGACTTTATTCTCGTAATTTTGACATTACTCTCATAATATTTACTTTATTCTCAAAATATTTCTACTTTATTCTCATAATATTTCAATATTATTCTCGTAATATTTTGACTTTATTCTCATAATTTGACTTTATTCTTGTAATATTTTGATATTATTCTCGTAATATTTTAACTTTATTCTCATAACATTTCGACTTTATTGTCGTAATTTCGACTTTATTTTCGAAACACTTCGACTTTATTTTCGAAACACTTCGACTTTATTTTCGAAACATTTTGACTTTATTCTCGTAATTTTACTTTATTCTCATAATATTTACTTTATTCTCAAAATATTTCTACTTTATTCTCGTAATATTTTGACTATTTTCTAAACATGTTGACTATTCTCGTAATTTTGACTTTGTTCTCGTAATTTCTACTTTATTCTCGTAATTTAAATTTTAGTCTAGAAACATTTCAACTACATTCTCATAATTTCAATTTTATACTCAGATATTTCGACTTTGTTCTTGTAATATTTAGGTTTTATATTTTATTCTCATAATATTTGTAGTTTAATAATAATTTCGACTTTATTCTCCAAATATTTTAACTTTTTTTTATATTTTATTCTCATAATATTTCTACTTTAATAATAATTTCGACTTTATTCTCCAAATATTTTAACTTTATTCTTGTAATATTTCGACTTTATTCTCGTAATTTTGACTTTATTCTCCCAAATATTACGACTTTAATATCGTAATTTCACATTTTATTTTAGCACTAAAACGCTGTCTTAAATAAAAAGATTGGAAATTATTTTTCTTATTTTTCTTTCAGAATGCTAGAGATGTGGTGGCGCTTCTCCTTTCTCATAACACAAACCCCAACGATGTGTGGAGTGGTCATTCACCCTTGTCTCTGGCCATTGCGAGTGGCAACGACCTTGTATGTAATCATTTCTTGAATAATTTGTAGTGCGACTATTTGCAAGGAATAAAATTTTATGGCATAATTAAATACTGTCTTTTCAAAGGCACAGGATGAATGTTGTAGAATAGTAAGTCATTACTGAAGGATGAGGGTGAGAACTCTATGGCATTTCATTGACGTGCCGTGTATATTAACACTGTTTTCCCAGGCTGTGGATGAACTGCTAGCTGGAGGGGCTGATCCTAATCTTCCTCTCCCTCGTCATGTGGGCAGCGCTCTCTGTGCCCTTGCCAACATCAGCTACGACCGTGGGCCACAGCCACGCAACCAAGTCAAGCTGGTGATCTTCTTTAACAGTTATCTTATGTAACCCCGTGGGAAAATATGACTGTGCATGCGTGAGATATGTCTCTGCATGCTTGCTCTGTAGTTGCACTATGCATTACAAAATAAAAGTCGAAATTTAGATTTAAATTTAGTTAGGCTTAAGGAAAAAGCATGTTTGTTGATTTTACTGGATTATATAGTACAGATTAGTATACATTTATTTTACAACAACAATAACACTAATGATTTTATTCCATATGTTCTATAAAAAATATAATAATAATAAAATAATTTTAATTCTATTT